>NC_057807.1:285104102-285404102 GCF_018294505.1 Triticum aestivum
TTTTGATTCTGGCACGAAGTTTTGGGGTTACAAACATTGTTGTGCCCAGTCCTTTGTTAGTACGTATATTTAGAAAGATATCCATTTGGATGGAAGCGGGACCATGACATGCGTACTGCATGTTCAGGTTACAATAGCAAAACAAACTGTGGTTGGATGGTTAAGAGGACGGTGGTATCCCGAGCCCACCAAGGTTCAAGTCCTAGACTTGACATTGGTGTCGCATTATTCCTAGATTTATTTCAGTCTTTCGTCGATGCTTGTACAATGGGAGGAGATGTTCTCGTCAACTGCGAGACGTCTGTGGTGACTTCGTAACATCTCAATCCTATGTTGGCTTAGTCTATGCATACATGCGTTCATAGAGGTGGGTGTACGCGAGTGAATTCGATTGTACTGTGTTTAAAAAAATGTTCAGGTTACAATATTACGTGTCATGTTAGGTTGAGTATGCATGTGTGTGTTCCGTTCATTGAGATGGGTATACGCGAGTGAATTCGATTGTACTGTGTTAAAAAAATATTCAGGATACAATATTACATGTCATGTTAGGTTGAGTATGCATACGTGCATTCATAGAGGTGAGTGTATGCTCATGTATACGAGTAACTTTGATTATACTGTGTTAAAAAATGTTTAGGTCACAATATTACGTGTCACGTTAGGTTGATTTTTAATTGCATAAATGGGATCATAATTAACGGCTCCCATGAACTAAGCTTATCTTTTTTTTTCTTTTTTCTTTTTTCTTTGTTTTCTTGCGGGTGAACTAAGCTTATCTTCTTTAGTTAAGTTCCTTATGGCAGGATCAGTCCATTGGATTTTAAGTACTAGACTTGCGCATGTGCTCGCATAGACATATTTTGGGTCTTCCGACGGCATTCTATCAGTGGTTTCTAAAGAAAATAATTAACTGCTCCCGAATGATGCAATGTACGTGCCCTGAAAAGAAGAACGTGAGGAAAAGAAAGGGATCGAGACGTGGGTTTGCCTATGATACTCCTTTGTACGAAAGAGGCATTTATAGGATTACCCTGTCCCACTGTAAAGAGTTGTTTGCGCGTTCTAAAAAGCACTTCGTGCTCGTGACAAAATGATGTGCACCTTTTTCTTCTGAAATATCAAATGTAATGTACCTTTCGATCCGGTGGACCATTTTTACTTTTAGCTCCCCGGGTCCATGAAGGTGCAAAGCCCATTCGGCTGCAGATTTTAGTTTGGCAGATGCCTAATTTACAGTCAGCATTTCACCGTATGTCACAATTCCATATCCGACTATATGAGTTGGTAGAAGGTGAACCGACGAGCTTTGCATAGTTAAGATTTGGGACTCCCTATTGGTCAGGTGTCTGCGTCAGTCCAAATTCTGGAGCGTTAGATTTACATTCAACGACTATCAACTGAGCGCACATTGTTCTTCTTCCTCTCCTGCGCCGCCAAGCGATGCCGGCCTAACAGCCGGTACCCATCACCCGGGCGCTACCGCACTTCTCTACCCCACTTGCTCATGAACTGTCGCCCACCGCCATGTTGCTGTTGTCCTGGCTATCCCTCTGAGTCCCCAGTTCTCTAGCACTAACAACGACCCCACACCCCCCCTGACCCGAACGGTCAACCATCGGACTCGCTCTCACTGCCAACGTTTGGCGTTGTCGGATCCCGCTCGCTCACAACTCGCAATCGCCGTGGGGTCCATAGCCATCTGCGGCCTCCCCCGTCTCGCGCTAGGGGGAAAGCTGAAATCGACTGACGTGTGGACAACTTTCAGGCACATGATGTTTAGCAAAAGCATTAAAAATAACCAGTCCCGTTCATTCCCTCTCCTCTGCCCCGCGTTGCCCCCGTCTCGGGCGACTCGGGCGACTCTTCAAACCCTAGCCGCCAGGGTCACCACCACCTCCCTCCCTTCCCTCCGCCACCGCCAGAGGACGCCACTGGGCTAAGCCCAGGGGCGGACGGCGGTGGTGGAGGCTCTTCTCCCTGGATTGCGTCGGAGGGGGTGGGGCGGGACCTCCACGCGCGTGACGGCGTAGCGGCGATCTGATCCATGGTGGCGCGACGGTGTGCTCCGGGCAGAGGCCTTGGGCGGCGGCGCGGTTGCCTGGTGGCGAGCCGCCGCTGGCGGCAGCGTGAAGAGGGCGCCGTGGAGGTCCGGGCTGGCCATATCAGGATCCTAGGGCGGCGGCCCTAGACCGGCGGCGGGAGGTGAAGCTCAGGCTTCCCGCGGCGGCCTGGCGTGGTGCAGTCCATATCCAAGGCGGATCTGCGTCGGCGTTCTCGTGGTTTTGCCACGGATTGGTTCCGATCAGAGACGGTGATGAGCGTGCGGGATCGATCTCGGCGGCTCTCGCGGTTTGGCGAGGTGGGGTGGGAGTCCTCCTCCCAGGCTTCAGTGGTGGCGCATTCAGGCAGTGGCGGGTGTGCCAGGGCTCCTACGGTGGCACTGTTGTTGCCGTCGGTCGCCTGATCTAGGCGGCTAGATTTGGGGCTTTGAAGGCAGTCGAGATAGTGCACAGGTTGTCGGGTGGATTTCTTGGGACGAATCCGAGTGAAAAGTTGGTGTTCAGTCATTGGCCGGAGCCGGTGATGACGATGCTCTTATCATCGTTTCCTTCATGAAGGCATCATCAAGGTACAAATCCTAAACCCACGCAATACCTCCGGGGAAAACCCTAGATCAATTGATCGGATGACGGCGGCATTCATGTGTCCTTACCCCCTTGGGGCGGCATTCTTGGAGATGCACTCAGGCTCGAGGGATCAGCGGATGGCTTCTTCGGTGGAGCAGTGTTTCTTTCTACATATTGATGGTGCGGCTCTTGGCGGCATGGAGCAGCGGAGGCTTGGCGTCAGATGTGTGGTGATGGACACGCGCAGGAGGACGATGCTGTCTGGCGTCGTGGTGGCGTCGGCAGCAGCTAGACCGGGCAAGGTCGATGCAGCAGTACGGCTCTGAAGATGGATTGGTGGCAGGTGGCTGTGGCGGCCTCATACCCGGCAGGCGTCCTGGTTGAGGAGCACGCCGGACTGGTGGGTGCCCATACCCGGCACGCGTCCTGGTTGGGACCTCAGGTCTTAGATGTTAGGTTTGGCTGCGAGGTCTGTTTGGTATTAGGCTTAGACTATCAGCGACCCTTCATTAACAGGATAGGAGTAGCGACAGATGTTGCTTAGATGGTGGCTTTGGGCTTACTGTTGTATAACTTTGTAAGATCTTGTGTTAATAATTAATAAAATGGTCGTATGCATCGTCCAGATGCAGAGGCCGGGGATATTCCTCCTTTTCTAAAAAAAGATATTGTTGAGTAAACGCTGGGCCTGAACAAAATTTGGAAGCTGAACTGAAAATTAGTCTAGAGCCATTTTTCTCTTTTCGCGCACAAGTAATTGAGAAACTAATGGAATGACAAGTCCAATATGATCTCTAGTCGAACGGATCAGTGGATATCTAAGCAACTCCAAGAAATTAGGATAGAATGCAAGTTAGAGTAGGCAGGGAGTGACATGTGTACTGAATTAAATTCCCTGAAAGGAACTAGTACCCTTGCTATCAAATTTCCATGGTTAAGAGCAACACGGAGGGTATCATCGACCAATTTGCCTCTGCTACCGTCTCATGGGACTTGAGAGACAATTATTGGGCCAATTAGGTATCAAATCTTCACTTTTCGAGAAGACTAATCTTACCCGGTCTAGTTATACTATCACTACTATATGTCGTCTATGCTAACTAGTCGTCCTGGAAACCACATCCTCTTAGTGCGGATTACCTACGGCAAGAATGAGAATATCTAGATGCTCTTCCGAAACAAATCAGAATTACATGAGTGAGTTGTCGGTGTGAAAGGGGAGCCAACAACTTCCAGTAAAACTTTGAGATTTCACGAAATGGATATGAATATATGATTATCAACTGGATATGGAGACGCGTGGCTTCACACATGACTATATGATAGGCATGAAAAAAATTGAAAAAAATAAACATTTGAAAATACTATTTGTAGATCGACTATGATTCAGTGCACATTACCGGGACAAGTGCACTGTGTTCAGCGCTTTTATTTACCCTTTGATCTGATACTATGTACTCCGTAGTTACTTTTGACGTCTGCCAAATCCATGATTATTTTGTACCGATATGCTAATTAACCACGTGCTGTTTGGCTCAGAAACACTCTTACAGCTGGAGACAGTGCGGCTCCTAGTGACTAAAATGGTCACTGTCTTGGATGAAAAGCTTGGAGTTCGATTGTGCACATGAAAAAAAGGAGTTTCTGCTTCGCAAAATCCTGTGGTAAATACTGAGTAATAGTATAAGAGAGTTTCTCATGGTTTAGTTGGGCCAAAAAAGTTGTGTTAGATCTTGAGGGCGTTTTGATTCTCTTTAGAATTGCTTGAGTTTATTTGCCTAATTTTTTTCTCTCTTATTACCACTTTCATTCAAAACAGTGTTAATAGTGGATGAGTTCTTTTTTATTTGAAAGAAAGTGTTAGTTCTATCAGCTAAAGAAATATCTAGGTCTTTAATAACAAGTGCAGCGACGTGTTGGGCATTCTGCATAGGATCTGTTGGAGACGATTCCTGCAGATCCCTCGGTAGGGTATCCCGGAGAGGTGAATAGACTCGATGGTAACAGGAGGCGAGTGTTTACCCAAGTTCGGGCCCTCTCGTCGGAGGTAAAACCTTACTACTTCTTGTGTATATTCTGATGGAGTGTGTATAAAGTACAGGTAAAGTCCAAAGGGATTGTCTTGTATCTATCGACTATCCCGGATCACTGCTTATATTCTGATGGAGTGTGTATAAAGTACAGGTAAAGTCCAAAGGGGCCCTAGGTAAAGACAACCTCGCACGACGCAACTGGTCGGGAAGTAAGAAGTGTTGTTTTTGTACTCATGACGAGACAATTAAACACCTCTTTCTTCACTGTAAGTTTGCGCGTTCTACTTGGTCAGCCATCCAAATAGCGTCAAATTTGTATCCACCCACAAGTGTTGCCAATATTTTTGGTCATTGGCTGGACGGTATTTCAAATGCATACAAAACGCTAATAAGGGTGGGAGCGTATGCCTTATTATGGTCGCTTTGGCTATGTAGAAATAATGTTATTTTTAATGACAAAACTATTTCTCCTTTGCAGGTTATTTTTCGTTGTACGCACTCGCTTCGTACGTGGTGTACGCTACAACGAGCGGAGTACCAACCGCTATTCAAGGCGGTGTGTACGCTGTTGGAGCAGGTGGCTACGGAGGTTTTTACCCAACATGGATAGCAGCATAATCTCCGGCTCGGTCCACCATCTCTTTCGACATAGGCATAGTGTCGGTCTATGGACTCTACTGTTGCCGAATTGTTGGTCTTTTATCTTTTTGTTTATCAGACTACTGGTGTTTGGCTGTGTGCATCCTAGTTATGCAGAGGCCGGGTGATACTCTTAATGCTTTGCATCACTTTGATGCTACATTTTGAGATAATAAAAGCGCCCTTTATCGAAAAAAGGTTTACATATCCTAGTCGGTTATGTCGGTGGAGATAGACTCTTCATCTTGTACTGCAAGTCATTCAGAGTCTTTGTATAACGCGTTATGGGTCACCCAACGTGGTCTGGGACGAATCAACCTAGGGATCCTCAACCCGACCAACCAAGCCGGGAACCAATGTGGTGAGGGAACCCTAGGCCGGGACACCACCTGTAGCCCCTGAGGTGGTCTTCAAGCTCGGCTGCACCTCGAGTTGAACGTCGTCTACGGTCGCGAGGTTGAAACGAGTTTAACGAAGCTTCCCCAACACCATCCGCTCACTATCGGCCTTCATGCCGGACTTCATCTGAAGTGGTGCGAGCAACCTTAATCTTGAGTTGTCGATGAAGATAGTCGACCTGCACCGCAAAGTTTTATGTGCAATTAGCCTCCTCGTGGGCCAAATTCCTGCATGATGTCTTGAAAGTCCAACTTGTTCGTCCTCTCAAACCATATTAGTCTAATCAATAGGTCACATTGGACCACGTGCCTGACGTGGCCGGACGGTCAACATGACGTGTGGAAGTGGGCATGGGGTCCACCTATGCCACGTCCCATCAACACCTTGATCCCCGCGCGGGATTAACTAAGGGCCCCTCAATCCCTGCGCCCAATTAACACTGTCGTGGGGATATGAAGGGATATGATACCACGCGGTAGCGATTCCCTGCCGGCGTTTCACACTCCCACCCCCCTATATAAGGGAATGGATAGAGCAGTAGAAGGCTTTACGCTCTCACCTCTTAGCTCCCTTCTTCTTTGTCGCACCACAGCTCCACTATCGTCGCACTCCACTGCTCGTTGGGTGCTCTACCGCACCATCGCACCACCATGGGCTGTTCTAGCTGCCTGATGAAGGATGGCCATGCCGTCAACACCGGCAAAGGCGGCACCGCCCCCCCTCCAAGGGGAAGGTCACCTCCAAGACGAAGGGAAAATAGATGCCCTACATGGCCACATGCAAATAGCTATACTGCCTTGCCGACTCCCACCATCGCCATCATGCACTCGTCGGTCATCGTGGCCAACAACGACGATGTTCGAGCGGAGGTGCTACCACAGCCAGAGCCTCATGAAAGGGCCAGCTTCATTCCCTTCCATATCCTTGTATTCCACAGTCCTATACACTTTTATTGTTTGCAACTCCACTACCTTCCTCCAACTACATTCTGCACATCGCGTGCTTCATCACCTTGTATGAGGCCTTCCTTTGCGTTGAGACGCACTTCGGCTTGTGGAGGAAGTATTTCTGCGTCAAGCTGCAGACCAATGTCCACGAACCTGGGAGTGTGGCAGAGCCGACATCAGCAAGAAGGCCGGCTACGGGTATCTGCCCTAGGACTTCGCGGAGAAAAATAAGAAGTGGCAACAAGAATGGTCCTACATCTCAGATGTAGAGCTTGATAACCGTATCCGGCCTGGGATTGTCACACCCTTTAGGTCGGCTACCCACTTCAGGCGTTATTCCTGGAGCCTTAGAACAATTCGGCAGAGTCCAACTCGACGCAGAGTCTTCACCGCAGGGTGACCAAGCTAGCCGACCAGGGCCAAACCTTGGTGCGCGCTATGCACGTGGCTCCCAGCCAGGTATCCAGGCGATGCAAGCTTGGTCACATTCAATGTGGAAGTACACCAGGGAGAACGACTCGATGAGGGCGATCCGGGGAGCTTTCTTTGAAGACAAGCCCGTACAAATGCAACCGAGAAGTTAGGTGAACTATTTGAACGATGTTTTTCGTGAATTGTATGCAAATAATTATGTTCATATTGTGTTTGTATTTGTGTTGTATTTACAAATGAAAAATAATGATGATCACTACCCATGACTTTCTTTGGCGATACATAATCATTTTCTTGAGCGGGTGAATGTATTGTAAGAAAAATAAAATCATGCTCCGGTGCTTCTTCATTTCAGAACTGTGAAAATAATCATGAGTTTAAATGTGACTATCACTGCATACTACACCCTTATCTACAATGCTAATCCTTTACACCTTGATGCAAAAAAATGATATCACTACAATTTTGGGTGTATTGCCGGTGGACGATGAGCAGACCGCTCAGCAGGGCATCGCCAAATAAAACACAGTCATCGAGGATTGGCCAAGGGAACCCAACAACCTGTTAATTGAAAACCCGGCCACACCCCCACGGAAAATGACCTGAGCCATCAAAACCGGCCACTCCCACTCAAAACCACAAGACAGAAGGAAACCAAGCGAACCGGCCAGGCGATTCACGGGCACGGGGAAGAGTGGATCAACAAGGATCTCTCGCGTGTGTGGTTGAATTTTCTACTAATAATTGACCGCTACACTTGTGGGTTACTGTCATTAATACTAGAAGAACGCCCGTGCGTTGTAACGGGGCCACATTAACTTTAAGAGTTCAATATTACGACATTGACAATCTTTTTTACCATCAAATCCTCACACACACAGTCACACACTCTCCCTCCCTCTTCCTCACTCTCTATCCCCCTCTCCCTTTCTCTCTAACACACACATATCCATCTTATTGGGTACGGGGCCATAATCCATCTATTTCACACATACACGCTAGTGCATAACAATATGAATTATGTGTATTATATTTGCCACCAGAACTGAGGGAATTAATTTCAAGTAAATCGACCAGCGACAGCTCCAAGAATACGCGGACAAGGTGGCTCGGGTCGGTGTCGGCGCCGTCCAGCGCGGGCCACGGGCCCGCTTTCAAGTGCACGTGCAATGCACGTCTTCACAAATATTATAACCAGATGTGAGAAATCACATGCATAGAAAAGACATTCTGATAGCAATCCAAATATCATACTCAATTGAATACCTAACCTGGACAATACTCTTATTTCTATGCGCCAGAAAAAATGGAATAGCAAAGCTAAGTATGCCTACATACGCTCAGATTATATATAAGAATCTTGGGTGAACAATTGCCACAAAGCACTAAGCAGCGATAAATTTAAATAAAAAATCTATTAACTATGCAAGCAGCAGGCTTGTTACAACATAGAGAGATAGGAAAATGTCACCTCCAGTAATGTAGATCAAAGGAGTGGAACGAAGCATGAATGAGCGGTTGTCTGTTCTTCTCCATGTACATGGATCAGCAGTAGAGGCCAAATATATAAGTACTTGACTGAACTTCACTCTTCGTGTACGGAGAGCCATGTCACCTTCTCGCCGCTGCAGCATGGGAGGACAGCTGGTTCACGTGACCCTCCAGCTGGGGGATCCATGGTGGCTGACCGTCGAGCTCGAGGCAGAGAAGTTGAGGGCAACAGTGGTGAGATCCATGCCGGCCAACCGGGCGAAGAGGAGGTCATCGGGGAGGGACACATCGGCAAGATCCGGTCACCACGCGACCTAAAGAGCAACAGTGATCTCCACAAGCTGTAGGCCGACGGCGTGCTCCATCCCCTGCGATGGGGTGACCATGGCGGTGGCCACAGCTCCTCATGCTCGCCTCGATCTCGGCGACACACCCTGAGTGTAGGAGGCAGCAACGACCTCGACGAAATCATGGCCTCCATCCCGGAACGCATGAAGGACCTCGGCCCCGTTGCTACTCCTCCCACCGTAGCCGCACGCGGCAGCGGACTGTGGGTAGGAGGGCAGGCGGCGTCGCCTCGGCTGACGGCAGGGAGCAGCGTTGATTTCGGGTAGGTGGCATCGCGAGGACGGCCGCGGCCGCGGGGAAGCACCCCGATCATGCTGCCAGGCCAATCCTTCTCCTCCGATCCCCTATCCCCGAAGATTGCGCCGCCGCCCCGGTCGTGTTGTTTCCATATATTATGCCATTTTTTCATGTACCTAAACAAACGTGGGCGAGCGGATGGCAGAGTTTTGGTCCGCCCTCTAAAATTGCTAAACGCACTTTTGGTGAGGATTATTGTTAATAAATGAATTCAATCATGTCGCTCTAAATAAATGGATTCAATCATGTGACTCTAATTACTTCAGATTGTTATGTGCACACTAAGCGGGGTGCAGTTAGGAAAGAAAATGTTTTCTAATTAAAGTGATTGAGTGATTTAAGGTAAGGTTAATTAATTTAGATTTGATTTTTAGTGATTGTTAGTAAAGTATGATGCGTCTTTAAAATCTTTTATTTGTTTCCTTAAAATCTATTATTTGTTCCCTAAAGAAATTTGCAATAATGGAAGGTATCGGTTGATTTGGATAAGTTAGTAAATTTAAATCCGTGATTGCGTGCACGTTTGAAAATTGCTGATTTGCAAGGAAAGAGCTGAGGGGTAAATAAACTGGTGAATAAGAAACCAGCATCGAAAAAAATCTACGATGGTTAACCTACGAAAAAAACCCGGACGAAAGTGATGGGACAAAAAAAAACCTGAAAGAGAGACTACCAACTGCTCCATTAGAAGTAGAGATTAATAATTCTTGCAAGCAAGTAATTGTCACGGGTGTGGTTGAATTGACAACTAAATTGCTAAAACTTATACTACCTCGATTTCAGTTTACAAGTCCTACGCGTGTACCTAGGTTGCCAATTTTATTACCTTAATATAAACTATATAACTCAAAAATTATACCTTTTAAAAGTAGAAACTCCGAAGTTTATGTTGGTATATTTTTGTAATATATGACTTGTATTAGGTTGGTCAAATTGACGACCTAAGAATACGTGCACGCCCTGTAAACTGAGAGAGAGGTAGTAAATAATATTTGGCTCTCCTTGTGTTGAATCAATAAATTGTGATTGTTTTACTTTTCTTAAAAATTGTTGTGATCCCTTATACTAGTGAGTTATCAAGACTATTTTCTGGTGCTGTTGCCGGTCTACCTATTTGTCCA
Organism: Triticum aestivum; assembly: GCF_018294505.1. Classification (NCBI taxonomy): domain Eukaryota; kingdom Viridiplantae; phylum Streptophyta; class Magnoliopsida; order Poales; family Poaceae; genus Triticum; species Triticum aestivum. The sequence continues at coordinate 285,114,440 of NC_057807.1, forward strand.
TTTACTTGTTGCAGTTATTATCCCTGATGGGGAAGGATCAAAATCCCAAGCCAAAAAGTGTCTCGTCCACTACGAGAAGAGGTACCGCTCTTAGGTTAGTACCCAAGCTCCTTGCGATTCTTCTACTGTTTTGAATCAACTTATGAAAAAAAATCTTTTGGCTCTCTCCAAGCTGGCATGCCGGTCATTTTATTATTGATCCGCCACTAGTGTGAACCATTGATATTGTTTAGAACAAGGGTTTGCATTTGCATAACACAACTGAATGCTTTCTTCTTAACTTTTCGCTACCTTTTATTTCGAAAAGGTGAAAATGAGAGAGGTGTTGGGGAGCGCGATAATTTCAAAAAAAAATCTACGATCACGCAAGATCTATCTAGGTGACGCATATCAATGAGAGGGAAGAGTGTGTCCACGTACCCTCGTAGACCAAAAGCGGAAGCGTTAAATAACGCGGTTGATGTAGTCGAACGTCTTCGTGATCCAACCGATCAAGTACCGAACGCACGGCACCTCCGCGATCTGCACGCGTTCAGCTCGGTGACGTCCCTCGAACTCTAGATCCAGCTGAGGCCGAGGGAGAGTTCCGTCAGCACGATGGCGTGGTGACGGTGATGATGAAGTACCGGCGTAGGGCTTCGCCTAAGCACTATGATGATATGACCGAGGTGGAAAACTGTGGAGGGGGCACCGTGATGGATTCATGTACCTAGGATAGGGTCATCGACCTGATCTAAGTACCCTACCCAAGGACACCCTTAGAAGAGATCACCTTCCAGTCGACCTACGAGGAACCCACTCGACTGACTTGAAGGACTCGACCATGAAGACTCACTCGACCACCAGAAGGTCAAGAGGCACTCTGCACTGCAACGGCCTGAAATTGAATAGACTTTATGGTAGTTAAGACACTTTATGTGGGGCGTTACCAGTAACGCCCCCGACTTAATGTACTTTAAACCCTTCATTACGTGGGCTGGTAGGGGTCCTGGCGCACTCTATATAAGCCACCCCCCTCCACAGGCAGAAGGGTTCGCACCCCTGTAACACATACATACATAATCCACTCGACCGCCTCCGGGCTCCGAGACGTAGGGCTTTTACTTCCTCCAAGAAGGGCCTGAACTCGTACATTGCTTCTGTTTACAACCTCTCCATAGCTAGGACCTTGCCTCTTCATACCTACCCCCCACTCTACTGTCAGACTTAGAACCACGACAGTTGGCGCCCACCTTGGGGCAGGTGTTTTAGCGATTCTGTGGAGAAGTTGCGATACTTCCGAGTACTTTCATCACGATGACTGCTGGAGTTTTGGTCGAAGGGCGCGAGATCCGTCTCGGCGCTCTCACCTTTGTCGCCGACGACTCTGCATGGCTCCAGGAGGCTCCACTCGACGTTGATGCGCTCCCCGTCCGCGGTGCGATGCATTTTCGCGCATGTGTCCACGGCGTTCTGCTGCGGCAACCGTCGACCTCGTATCGGTCGACTCCCCAATCGGTCACCCGTCCGGTCTCCCATCAGCGCAAGCGCTCTGGTCGGTCGAGGCTCCAGCGGTGGGTGAAGCACGCGGTGGCTCGCCAGACGGCCACCGCCCAGGTCGCGGCAATTGAGCCCGACGAGTCTCTCTACGGCCTGTTCGATCTATCGACTGACTCCGTAGAGACTGCATCTGAGTGTGATAGCAGTGATCCGGTGGCAGAAATCCTGATGGTCAACGGACCCCGCAGTCCTCCTGGCTTCGCCCACGAGGACGGGGCAGGCGGCGGAGGCGACCCCGTACGAGACCACGAAGAGTACCAGCCCGAGACACTCGACTCTCTGCAGAGGGAGGAGCTTCGCCGCAGGAACATGGATGCCCTGCATACTCCCATCGCGGGAGAAACCCCCGAGGCTCGTGCCTTGGAGGAGGTACGTTTGGCCAACCTGGCTGAACGCGCTCGTCTGGAGAACCTCCAGCGGGCACTCGACGAGCGCGCGCGGCAACGAGTTCCCGACGCTAATCGACGTCAACTCTTTCCGCTGACTCAGGTATATCGAACCCCAATCCAGAATTTAGCCGCTGCAACCCGTATAGCAGAGTCCATCCAGCCCTCTCAGTCGGAGGCTGGCAGAGGTTTGATGCAGATCAGGGATTTGCTCCGGGCAGCAGGGGACCAGAACTCAGCCGTGTCGCAGTCGCGCAACAGAATTCACAGTCGATCCGTCGCTGCGAATACGGTTCAGTCGGCTCACAGTCCCAGATCGCCTCCGCGGCGGGAAGGGCGCGACAATCGGCGAGATCAGTATGGAGACCGACACGACCGAGATGACAGGCGTCGAGTGCCCGCTTCCCCTCCGAGGGATGGGTCATATGCTCCTCGGCAGCAGGATGACAGGCATCAGTTCAGTGTGGGGCGAAGAGCTCCAGTCAACCCCAGAGAACCAGGCTTCGACGCGCGATCCATCATCGTGCAGGGCTTGGTCGACCGGAACCGAACCCATCGAGGCGGACCCAAGAGAGATGCTCCCACGAGCAGTCGAGTGCATGTTTCTGGTCCAGAATGTTTCAGCGGGGCTATCAGAGCCGCAGTGATCCCCCCCAATTTCAGATTGGCAACAGGAGTCAGCAAGTTCACTGGTGAGTCTAAGCCCGAAACTTGGCTTGAGGACTACCGAGTGGCTGTTCAGATTGGTGGTGGGAATGACAAGGTGGCCATGAAGCATTTGCCCCTCATGTTGGAAGGTTCTGCCAGAGCATGGCTGAATCAGTTACCTCCTAGCAGTATCTACACTTGGGAAGATCTGTCCCGAGTGTTCGTCAGAACATTTGAAGGAACTTGCAAGCGACCAGCTGGATTGACGGAGCTGCAAGTCTGTGTGCAGAATACCAATGAAACTCTCAGAGAGTATATTCAGAGATGGATCACTTTGCACCATACTGTGGAAAATGTGTCTGATCATCAGGCAGTTTGTGCCTTCAAAGATGGCGTCAAGAACAGAGAATTGAGTCTGAAGTTTGGTCGAACCGGGGACATGACCTTGAGTCGGATGATGGAGATTGCTACCAAGTACGCCAACGGCGAGGAAGAGGACCGACTCCGAAGCGGCAAGTACAAGCCAAGTCAGTCGGAGAAGGGAAACTCCAGTCGGAAACAGAAGCGGAAGGCCGAACCAGCAGCTCCTGGAGAGGCCCTGGCCGTGACTCAGGGAAAGTTCAAGGGGAAGCCAAAAGGATCCTGGAATCCTAAGAAAGTAAAGGATAAAGAAGGAAATGACGTGATGGATATGCCGTGTCACATCCACACGAAGAAAGATGAAGAGGGCAATATCATTTACCCAAAGCATACCACTCGCCAGTGTCGACTCCTGATCCAGCAGTTTCAGGGAAAACAGTCTAAGGACAAGGAGAAGGAGCCGGACAAGGCCGAAGACAAAGAGGACAGTGAGGAAGGATATCCGCATGTCAACTCCACTCTGATGATCTTCGCAGATGTGGAAAGCAAGAGTCGACTGAAAGTCATTAACCGTGAGGTGAACATGGTTGCCCCAGCAAAACCAAGTTATCTGAGATGGTCCCAAACACCCATCACATTCGACCAATCTGATCACCCGACTCATATTGCCACCCCTGGGAGGCAAGCTTTGGTGGTCGATCCAGTTGTCGAAGGCACTCGACTGACAAAGTGCTGATGGACGGTGGTAGTGGGCTGAACTTGTTGTATGCAGACACACTGAAAGGAATGGGCATTCCGATGTCCCGACTGAGCACCAGTAACATGAGTTTCCATGGAGTCATACCAGGGAAGAAAGCTGAGTCACTCGGCCAAATAGCTCTGGACGTGGTGTTTGGTGATTCAAAGCATTTTCGCAAGGAAAACTTGACGTTTGAGGTCGTGGATTTTCAGAATGCGTACCACGCCATTTTGGGGAGGCCAGTCTACGCACGGTTCATGGCTCGACCATGTTACGTGTACCTCAAACTGAAGATGCCCGGTCCCAAAGGAGTGATCACTGTCACTGGTGATCGGAAAAAGGCAGAAGAGTGCTTTCAGAAGGGCTCGAAGATTGCCGATTCCCAGGTGACAGCGGTCGAGTTTGAAGAGTATAAGCAAAACGCAGATCCGAGTGATTTGTTGCGATCCAAGAAACCCGCCATAGAATCTGCATTTCAGTCGTCCGGTGAGACGAAGCCTGTCCACATTCACCCGACCGACCCCAATGCAGCTCCGACCCACATTTCCACAACGCTCGACCCGAAATAGGAAGAAGCGCTCATCCAGTTCCTCCGTGAGAACTGGGACATTTTTGCATGGAAGCCAGCTGACATGCCAGGTGTTCCCAGGGGACTGGCTGAGCATCGCCTCAGAGTCGACAAATCAGCAAAACCAGTAAAAGAGCATCTTCGGCGGTCCGCCGTCCAGAAGAGAAAGGCTATTGGTGAGGAAGTGGCTCGACTGTTGGCGGCCGGATTTATCCGAGAGATATACCACTCCGAGTGGCTCGCTAATGTCGTCATGGTTCCTAAGAAGGACAAGTCGCTCCGCATGTGCATTGTTTTCAAGCACATCAATCGGGCCTGCCCGAAAGATCATTTTCCTCTCCCTCGCATAGATCAAATTGTTGACTCGACCGCGGGATGTGAGAGGTTGTCTTTTCTAGACGCATATTCCGGGTATCATCAGATCCGTTTGTATGGACCCGATGAGATAAAAACAACTTTCATCACTCCATTCGGGTGCTTCTGCTGATATCACCATGCCATTCGGCCTCAAGAATGCTGGAGCCACATTTATGCGAATGATTCAGAAGTGTCTGCTCACTCAAATCAGTCGGAATGTGGAAGCGTATATGGATGATATCGTCGTCAAGTCACGAAAAGGTTCCGACCTGCTTGCTGACCTCGCCGAAACATTTGCCAACCTCAGAAGGTATGGTATCAAGCTCAATCCATCAAAGTGCACATTCGGAGTTCCTGGCGGAAAGTTACTCGGTTTTCTCGTTTTCGAGCGAGGGATCGATGCTAATCCAGAGAAGATCGGTACTATTCTCCGAATGAAACGCCCTGTGCGAGTGCATGATGTCTAGAAGCTTACTGGATGCTTGGCCGCATTAAGTCGATTCATCTCACGACTCGGTGAAAAGGCATTGCCTCTTTACCGACTGATGAAGAAGGCAGACAAGTTCGAGTGGACTCCAGAAGCTGATGCAGCGTTTGCTGAGCTAAAAGCTCTGCTCTCCACCCAGCCGCTGCTTGCTGCTCCAATCAGCAAAGAGCCTCTATTGCTTTATATCGCAGCCACAGGACAAGTCGTCAGTACAGTGCTTACGGTCGAGCGGGAAGAGGAAGGAAAAGCCTTCAAAGTTCAGCGCCCAGTGTATTATTTGTCCGAAGTCTTGACTCCGTCCAAGCAGAGACATCCTCATTATCAGAAGCTTGTGTATGGAATATACATGACCACGAAGAAGGTTGCTCATTATTTCTCTGATCATTCCATCACAGTCGTCAGCGACACCCCACTATCAGAGATTCTGCACAACAGAGATGCAACTGGTCGAGTGGCGAAATGGGCGATTGAACTTCTTCCCCTTGATATCAAGTTTGAGGCAAAGAAAGCCATTAAGTCCCAGGCAATAGCAGATTTCCTCGCCGAGTGGATCGAACAACAGCAGCCGACTGAAGTTCACTCGGAGCATTGGACCATGCTCTTTGATGGGTCTAAGATGCTGAATGGTTCCGGTGCTGGGGTTGTTCTGGTTTCCCCCAGAGGAGATAAGGTTAGGTATGTGCTCCAGATTCACTTTGATTCCTCCAACAATGAGGCAGAGTATGAGGCCCTTTTATATGGATTGCGCATGGCCATCTCACTCGGCGTCCGTCGCCTGATGGTCTATGGCGATTCAGATTTAGTGGTCAACCAGGTGATGAAGGAGTGGGACGTGAGAAGCCCAGCCATGATTGGATACTGCAATGCAGTGAGGAAGCTGGAAAAGAAGTTCGAGGGGTTAGAGCTCCATCACATCCCCCGACTGAAAAATCAGGCAGCAGATGATCTGGCAAAGATAGGTTCCAAAAGAGAAGCCATTCCGAGTGGTGTGTTCTTGGAGCATATACACGCTCCGTCGGTCAAAGAAGATCCTTTCACAGAAGAAGCTCCACAGCCCAAGAGTGCCACAGATCCGACTGAGGTTGAGGTCCCAGCAGTGGTCGACTTAGTCATGGAGGTCTTAGTGGTCACTCCCGACTGGACAATTCCCTATATCGTGTATATCCTGAGAAAAGAGCTCCCAGAGGATGAGGAAGAGGCTCGGCAGATCGTCCGTCGATCCAAAGCCTTTACCGTTATCAAAGGACAGTTGTATAGAGAGAGCGCGACTGGAGTTGGTCAAAAATGCATAACGCCAGAAGAAGGTCGAATCATTCTCAATGATATCCACTCGGGGACCTGTGGTCACCATGCGTCCTCTCGGACCATCATAGCCAAAGCATACCGAGCCGGATTTTACTGGCCTAGGGCGAATGAGATGGCAAAGGAAATAGTGGACAAGTGCGAAGGATGTCAGTTCTACTCCAATATGTCACACAAGCCTGCGTCGGCTCTGAAGACCATTCCACTCGTCTGGCCTTTCGCAGTATGGGGGTTGGACATGGTCGGTCCCTTGAGAACAGGTCGAAGTGGTTTCACGCATGTGCTGGTAGCAGTCGACAAGTTCACCAAGTGGATTGAGGCTAAACCAATCAAGAATCTTGACGCCGGTACTGCTGTTACCTTCATCAGGGAGCTGACGTTCAGATATGGAGTCCCGCACAACATCATTACGGATAATGGGTCGAACTTTGACTCGGAAGAATTCAGGGATTTCTGCAACTCTCAAGGCACGCGAGTCGACTACGCTTCAGTCGCCCATCCGCAGTCGAATGGACAAGCAGAACGAGCCAATGGCTTAATCCTCAAGGGTTTGAAGCCCCGACTGATGCGTGATCTCAAGCATGCGGCTGGATCATGGGTCGACGAACTCCCTTCGGTGCTTTGGGGATTGCGGACCACACCCAATCGGTCGACCGGAAGAACTCCATTCTTCTTGGTCTATGGAGCTGAAGCAGTCTTGCCGAGTGATCTTCTTCACAATGCTCCTCGAGTTGAACTCTACAACGAAGCAGAAGCTGAGCAAGCGCGTCAGGACGCAGTCGACCTTCTAGAAGAAGAAAGGGAGATGGCTCTGATCCGATCGACCATCTACCAACAGGACTTGCGTCGCTTTCACGCCAGAAATGTGAGAGGTCGAGCCTTCCAGGAAGGAGATCTAGTTCTCCGAGTGGATCAGCAGAAACAACATAAGCTCGCTCCTTCTTGGGAAGGACCTTTCATCGTCACCAAAGTTCTCCACAACGGGGCATACCGTCTTTACAACGTCGAACACAATATCAAAGAGCCCCGAGCTTGGAACGCGGATCTGCTCCGCCCATTTTACACTTAAAGTTTTTCACTCGGATGAGTTGTAATAAAGTACTTCTGTAGTTCATGGATTTCGAAATAATAGTGTCATAATTCCTTCATAATTTTTGTCACTTTTTATTTTTGTCCAGTAAAATTTTCCCCCCAGTGGGTGGCTTAGCCGCGAATCCGTTTCGCCTAAGTTTGTAAAAATCCTACCGAGTGGTAAGCCAGACTTCCACTCGGAGGCTTAGCCGCGAATCCGTTTTGCCTAAGTTATAAAAAATCCTACCGAGTGGTAAGCCAGACTTCCACTCGGGGGCTTAGCTGCAGCCCAGTGCTCGCCTAAGTTATAAAAAAAATCCTACCGAGTGGTAAGCCAGACTTCCACTCGGGGGCTTAGCTGCAGCCCAGTGCTCGCCTAAGTTATAAAGAATCCTACCGAGTGGTAAGCCAGACTTCCACTCGGGGGCTTAGCTGCAGCCCAGTGCTCGCCTAAGATATAAAAATCCTACCGAGTGAGGAGCAAACTTCTCACTCGGAGGCTTAGCTGCAGTTTAAATACTCGCCTAAGTACAACGTACGCTCGCAAGGAGGATGAGGTGCAGGTCGACTGTGACCCTCTCCTCTGAGCTACGCCTAAGTACAACGTACGCTCGCAAGGAGGACAAGGTGCAGGTCGACTGCGACCCTCTCCTCTGAGCTATGCCTAAGTACAACGTACGCTCGTGAGGAGGACGAAGTGTAGGTCGACTGCGACCCTCTCCTCTGAGCTACGCCATAAGTACAATGTGTGCTCGCAAGGAGGACGAGGTGCAGGTCGACTGTGACCCTCTCCTCTGAGCTATGCCATAAGTGCAATGTGCGCTCATGAGGAGGACGAGGCGCAGGTCGACTGTGACCCTCTCCTCTGAGCTTCGCCACAAATACAACGTAAAAATCCTACCAAGTGAAGAGCAAAACTCTCACTCGGGGGCTTAGCTGCAGCCCAGTGCTCGCCTAAGATATAAAAATCCTACCGAGTGAAGAGCAAAACTCTCACTCGGGGGCTTAGCTGCAGCCCAGTGCTCGCCTAAGATATAAAAATCCTACCGAGTGAAGAGCAAAACTCTCACTCGGGGGCTTAGCTGCAGCCCAGTGCTCGCCTAAGATATAAAAATCCTACCGAGTGAAGAGCAAACCTCTCACTCGGAGGCTTAGCTGCAGCCCAGTGCTCGCCTAAGATATAAAAATCCTACCGAGTGAAGAGCAAACCTCTCACTCGGGGGCTTAGCTGCAGCCCAGTGCTCGCCTAAGTTATAAAAAATCCTACCGAGTGAAGAGCAAACCTCTCACTCGGGGGCTTAGCTGCAGCCCTGTGCTCGCCTAAGATATAAAAATCCTACCGAGCGAGGAGCAAACCTCTCACTCGGGGGCTTAGCTGCAGCCCAGTGCTCGCCTAAGAAATCAGTCGACTGCAGTGAGCGTCATGCCTTGAACCTGCAAAGGACATTTCGAGCCAAAAGCAATCGTATTCAAACATCCAATCCAAGTTCAGGACGATACCAAAAGGAACCAAAAGTGCTCAGGCGCTAAGCCTGTTAAGGTTTATCGGTTACAACTCCACTCGGCATACCGAGGCAAATTTAAAGTGTCGGACTTAAAAGGAAGTTTTTTACCCCTCCTGTGGAGGGCTGGAAGGTGCAACAAACTCATCAAGGTCGATTCCGTCTGCGATCCGAGTGGCAGCGGCGATGAAGGTTTCCATGAAGGACCTGAAGTCGTGTTTCTTGGTGTTGGCCACCCGGAGAGCCGCCAGCTTGTCTTCTCGCGCGTCTTTGCAGTGGACTCGGGCCAGACACAGAGCAACATCTGCACCGCAACGAGCCGAGGATTTCTTCCACTCCTGCACTCGATCAGGGACCGCATTCAGTCGAGCCATCAGTGACTGGAGATCGTTCTGAAGTGTCGCCCTAGGCCAGAGCGTCGAGTCAATGCGAGACGTGGCGACCTTCAGTCTTGCAAGATAGTCCACGACAGCTGCAACACGGGACTCCAGTCGGAAGACATTCATAGCAACTTCATCATTCATCGGAGAATTGACGGGATCAAGGTTTGGTTCCAACTGGCTAGTCTCTTCTTCAAAGTTTCGACAGAATTCTGCAAGGACAAACACCGAGTTAAGATAGTGCTCGAATGGAAGCATCACAGTTGAAAATGTTTGTCGAGTATAAAGGGTCACCTTCGAGCATAAGAAACAGCTTCTTAGCAAGTCCACCCAGGAAGGCCTCCAGGTCATTTTTCTTCCCAGTCAACTGGTTGATCTTGTCGGTCAGAGCAGTCTTGTTAGTTTTTAGTCGACTGACTTCCTTGTTAGCAATCCCAAGAGCAGTTTTCATATTGATATTTTCCTCTTCGAGCTTAGTGACTGAAGCTAACTTCTCGTCATCAAGCTTGGTCTTCTCAGCTAGCTCAAGGTCTTTTTTCTTCTGGGCCTCCTTCACCTTGCCTGCAAGTTACAGCAAGGTCAGATTTTGAAACAAATGAAGGGAAAAAGGAGTCGTCGAAGTCTCACCGAACATACCTTTGGTCTCCTCCTTCGCCTTCGTCAGATTCTCCTGAACCAGCTTCAGATCCAGTTCGAGCTGAATATGCTTCTGCTCCAGCTCGGTATAGCGAGCCGCAAGGTCACATGATTTCTGCGAAAAACCAGTCGACAAAATATCAAAGATGATTCACTTCCGAGTGGATAAGAGAAAATTATACGTTCTTAAGACTACAGCCGAATGCAAGCATTCGACCGTAGTCTCGGGGACTACACCCAGTGGGTGCACTCAGCGTGCCCCCACTAGTTCTATTGAAGACAGAGTCGACCAGTCGACCCAAAAAAAAGGGGGATGTATTCTTCAGACTGTAATCGACTGCCAACAGTCGACCACAGTCTCGGGGACTACACCTAGTGGGTGCACTCAGTGTGCCCCCACCAGTTTCGGAAATCCATTCGCCTCAGTCGAATGACGGAACGACTTTACTTATAAAGCCTAAGGCCAACTGCCAGCAGTCGACCTTAGCCTTGGGGACTACACCCAGCGGGTGCACTCAGCGTGCCCCCGCTAACACGGAGTTTTCTAATCGACACACCCAGTGGGTGATTGCTATGGATTCCAGAAAGAAAAGTTTTGATAGCATATCCTAACAGAACAGGCGATGGTCGACTGACCTGAACATTGCTTTGAAGGGCGGAGCTGGCATCATAAGCTGCTTGGCTCGCATCCCGGATGGTCTTCACCTGCTCCATCATGATCCCTGCTTGGCGTATCACTTCCTTAGCAGCGCTGGCTTGGTCCTCTGGGACGTGGTGCGTCGTGAAAAGAGAAGTTTGTGCGGCACTCGACGAGGCAGGATGAGCACTCGTCAATGGCACCGCGAAGGACACGGTGTGTCGAGTGGTATTCTCCTCCCCCGCGACCAGAGTCTCGGGCGCCGTCACATCCTGGGCCACCCTGCCGGCAGATGCTTTCCTGCTCCTTCTGTGCTTCAGTGGTTCCTCATCCTCATCATCATCAGGAAGAGTGATGACGACATTGGATGGAGCTACAGAAAAGAATCAGAATTAGAGATCAAGAGTCAGTCGACTGAAGACGGAATTAAGAGTATAGTACCAGGATTTGAAGTTGCTGCGTCCTCCATCTCATGGTCGTCAGCCTTGCCTGAAGTCTCAGAAGTAGCAGCACTGCAGTTTCAAAGAGTCAGTCGGCCAACTCAAGTATCAACTAGAGATAAAGTTTGTACAAAACAAGAAGACTCAAGCAGCATGTTTACCCTGATATGGTGGGGATGGACACCTTCATCTTCGGCAAGAGCTTGGTTGGCTTTGATGGAGCCACCTTGGACTGCTTCGGCGCCTTTTCAGTCGGCGCCGGAGAAGTGGTCCGAGAGCATTTGGTCGACTGTGAGGCAGTCGCAACCCCCTTGCCACGTTCAGTCGCAGGGTCGTGGACAAGTTTTGACCGCCTTTCCGAGCGCGGTGGAGCAACCTCCTCCTCCTCCTCTTCCTCGTCCTCATCATCGTCGTTGTCATCATCGTCATCTTCGGCAGCGTCTGAGTCCCACTCCTCCTGGCTCTCACCCCCGCTTGCTTCTCCCTCTTCAGTCGGAGCCTGAGCTCCATTGGGCATCGAGTACAGCTCGGTGAGGGCATGAGAGACGTCAAGACAGAGATCAATCGACCGATTTGCGAAACATACAGAAATAAATACGACAAGTATACAATGGAAGGCAGAGCAAACGTACCTTGTCTGGAATGCTGTGATGGTCGAGTGGAGGAATCCTCTTGGATCCACGGGGATTATCCTTGTTCCCAGTGACCGCGGCCATCCACCTTTCCACCGTGGCGTCGTCGACTGCTTCCGGGTGGATCCGAGTCTCGTCTTCAGTTCCGCAGTACAACCACATGCAATGGCTCCGGAACTGAAGAGGCTGGATACGCCGCCTAAGAAAAACCTCCAAAAGGTCCATGCCAGTAACTCCGTCTCGAACCAACTGCACCACGCGATCCATCAACATCTTCACATCAGCTCTCTCCTCCGGAATCACCTTCAGAGAGGAAGGCTTGTTCACTCGGTCCATGGTGAATTGAGGAAGTCCACTCGACTGCCCCGGCGTCGACTCGTTCTGGCAGTAGAACTAGGTCGACTGCCAGCCTCTGACTGACTCGGGAAACGTCATTGCTGGGAAAGTGCTCTTGTTCCTCACTTGGATTCCCAGGCCCCCACACATCTGGACAACTTGGGTTCTTTCATCGCCTGGGCTCGCCTTCTTCACGGTCTGAGAGCGACACGTGAATATGTGCTTGAACAAGCCCCAGTGCGGTCGACAGCCCAGAAAATTCTCACACATGGATACAAACGCAGCAAGATATGCGATGGAGTTCGGGGTGAAGTGGTGAAGTTGGGCTCCAAAGAAGTTCAGAAAACCACGAAAGAAAACACTCGGTGGCAAGGAAAATCCACGGTCGATATGGGTGGCCAGAAGCACGCACTCACCCTCTTCCGGCTGGGGCTGCCACTCTTTCCCCGGAAGCCTTGCGACGCCGTGGGGAATCAGCCCGTCGTTGGCCATGTCGAGGAGATCCTTCTCCGTGATGGTCGACTGAATCCAATCTCCCTGGACCCAGCCCTTCGGCAGGCGAGATCTAGACGAAGACCCGCTGCGACTGGTGGATCTCCCCTTCGCCTTCTCCGCCGCCGACGCCTTCTTTGCGCGCTCCAGCACCGCCGTCTTCTCCTTGACCATGGCTGCCGGCGAGATGCGCGAAGAGAAGCTTTGCGGAGGCGAAAGCAGGCGCGGTGGGCGGAGACGAGGAGAGCTGAGAGGAAATGATGAAGCACTGTTCAGAAAACCCTCGCTGGCCACATTTATAAGATCCCTTCCGAGTGGATGACGGGTGGGCCAGGTCAGTCTAATCATATCCCGAAACAGTTGCACTGACGTGATACGTGGCGGAAAAGCGGCGCGGAGATCGAGGCGTCTATGTCCTATCCCATCCGAGCGCCGCGGTCCGTTCCGCTTCGCGCGCTTCCCCAAATTTCGTATCCCGTAGAATCCGCGAACGGCAGATCGATCTGTCAGACGCGGGATTTCCTGCGATTCGTCGCTCGGGAACCGGCAAAGTCCAAAAGATCACTCGACGAAAGACAAGAATGGATCGAGTCGACTGAAGAAAAGTTGCTCGTTATCAACAAAGAGGGTCTTGATCCAGAACGACGCATAACCAGTATGCAGAAATCAATCGGAAACAGCATCAACTCCTTCCCCACTCAAGCCTCAATCCATTCGGGGGCTAATGATGGATTCATGTACCTAGGGTAGGGTCATGGACCTGATCTAAGTACCCTACCCAAGGACACCCTTAGAAGAGATCACCTTCCAGTCGACCTACGAGGAACCCACTCGACTGACTTGAAGGACTCGACCATGAAGACTCACTCGACCACCAGAAGGTCAAGAGGCACTCTGCACTGCAACGGCCTGAAATTGAATAGACTTTATGGTAGTTAAGACACTTTATGTGGGGCGTTACCAGTAACGCCCCCGACTTAATGTACTTTAAACCCTTCATTACGTGGGCTGGTAGGGGTCCTGACGCACTCTATATAAGCCACCCCCCTCCACAGGAAGAAGGGTTCGCACCCCTGTAACACATACATACATAATCCACTCGACCGCCTCCGGGCTCCGAGACGTAGGGCTTTTACTTCCTCCGAGAAGGGCCTGAACTCGTACATCGCTTGTGTTTACAACCTCTCCATAGCTAGGACCTTGCCTCTCCATACCTACCCCCACTCTACTGTCAGACTTAGAACCACGACACACCGCACACGGCTAAAGATCAACTTGTGTCAACTTGTGTGTCTATGGGGTGCCCCCTGGCCACGTATATAAAGGAGGGGAGGGAAGAGGTGGCCGGCCCAAGGAGGGCGTGCAAGGTGTGGGGAATCCTACTAGGACTCCCCAGTCCAAGTAGGATTCCCTCCTCTTTCCTATTCCTAGTAGGAGAAGGAGGGAAGGAGGAAGAGGGGAGAAGGAAGGAGGGGGGCGCCGCTCCCTCCTAGTCCAATTCGGACCAGCCCATGGGGGTGGGCACGCGGCCACCCCTTGAGGCCCTTCTCTCCTTTCCCTTATGGCCCATTAAGGCCCATTACTTCCCCCGGCGAATTCCCGGACCTTTCCGGTACTCCGAAAAATACCCGAATCACTCGGAACCTTTCCGATGTCCGAATATAGCCTTCCAATATATCAATCTTTATGTCTCGACCATTTCGAGACTCCTCGTCACGTCCACGATCTCATCCGGGACTCCGAACAAACGTCGGTCATCAAATCACATAACTCATAAATACAAATCGTCATCGAACGTTAAGCGTGCGGACCCTACGGGTTTGAGAACTATGTATACATGACGGAGACACATCTCCGGTCAATAACCAATAGCGGAACCTGGATGCTCATATTGGCTCCTACATATTCTACGAAGATCTTTATCGGTCAAACCGCATAACAACATACGTTGTTCCCTTTGTCATCGGTATGTTACTTGCCCGAGATTCGATCGTCATATCATCATACCTTATTCAATGTCGTTACCGACAAGTCTCTTTGCTCGTTCCGTAATACTTCATCCTGCAACTAACTTATTAGTCACAATGCTTGCAAGGCTTATAGTGATGAGTATTACAGAGAGGGCCCAGAGATACCTCTCTGAAACACGGAGTGACAAATCCTAATCTCGATCTATGCCAACCCAACAAACACCTTCGGAGACCCCTGTAGATCACCTTTATAATCATCCATTTATGTTGTGACATTTGGTAGCACACAAAGTGTTCCTCCGCTATTCGGGAGTTGCATAATCTCATAGTCTGAGGAACTAAGTCATGAAGAGAGCAGTAGCAATGAAACTGTAACGATCATAATGCTAAGCTAACGGATGGGTCATGCCCATCACATCATTCTCCTAATGATGTAATCTCGTTCATCAAATAACAACACATGTCTATGGTTAGGAAACATAACCATCTTTGATTAACTAGCTAGTCAAGTAGAGGCATACTAGGGACACTATGTTTTGTCTGTATATTCACACATATGCTAAGTTTCCGGTTAATACAATTCTAGCATGAATAATAAACATTTATCATGAAATAAGGAAATAAATAATAACTTTATTATTGCCTCTAGGGCATATTTCCTTCAAGAGGGAGGGGGTAAGGCTTCTTGCTACGAGTCAAGGCTCCGCTTAGCCACGCAGCTCCAGCGCTCGCAGCTCTCCGCTATGGTTTCCCTCCGCCGCCGCCGGACCCTCCCACCGCCGCCGACCGTCGGGCGCGCGCCTCCCGGCCCCTCTCGCGCCCCCCTTCCTCCTCCTCCCTCCTGGTCCCGCCCCTGCGCCGCCTCCCCGGGAGGTGGCCGGGGCGGCGCACCCCCTGCTCTCCCTCTCGGCCATCCCCGTCCTACAGCTCCTCCCCGCCGCCACCGGCGGGCGCCCCCGGCGCTGGCTCAGGTGGTGTCGGCGGCGGCGGGACCTCCTGTCCCCGCGCGCGTGGTTCCCCTTCCGGGGCAGGTGACGGCGACGGTGCTACTCGGCTAGGCGGCGGCCCGGTGACTCGGCGGCGGGGGAGGTGGAGGTGCTGCCCCTTGGCGGTGGGGCGGCGTGGTGACATGCGGTGGCCGACAGCGTGCCCCCGCCCAGATCTGGCCCCTCCCGGCCCCATCCGGGTCCTAGCGGTCGAGCCGAGAGGAAGAGCCGACACCGACGCGGTGGTGCCTGAGGGTGCCGCCGGACCTTCCTGGAGGGCGTCGGGGGTACCCTTCCTCTCTCCTCGTCGCGTATCAGGGGAAACCCTTGGCAGCAGCGTCGTCATTGTCGCGTCCCTTCTTGGAGGTGTTGATTGGTGTCGACGCTTCGGAGTATAGGAGCTTAGTGGAGGATCCTCGATGGGCGCGGCGGCCGTGAAGCTTCTTCGTTTTTGTTGATCCGCCGGTGTCGGCATTTGTTTCTTTTCTTTTTGTCTTTCGTTTCTTTTGGGCGTGCATGTGCTGCTTCCGTCCCAGCACCTATCTGATTGTATCGATGATGTTTGCTTTGTAATACAAATCAGGGAAACCCTATTTCGCCAAGGCTTTGCTACTATTGTGCTTCCATTGTTCATATGTCATTATATAGGTTCTTATACATTTATCCAAAAATTGAATTCAAACTTTGCTTCAGATTTGGCAGAAAATTGCCTCACGTTACCGTAGTAACCATCAATACCCCCCCCCCCCCCCACCCCGGCGCATGCTAAAATATTTAACTGGTAGCTAAGTCCTTAATGTTGATGAGTGAGCGGCTTAATTACCTCTTTAATACCAAATGAAGATAAGAGGAAGCATACGACATAATCTTGGTGGAGGCATTTCAACGTAGATAGGAACATGTTGTGCAAGTGGATTTATTAGACTAGAGAATAGCAAAATTTCTTGCTTGATTTTTATATTCCCTTTACAATGTATTTTTACTACGTCATCAAATTGTAATGGATGATATATCACAATCAAGTTTGGAATTACTCTACGTCAAGTCATAACATAGTTGTGATTGGTATCCATTACATTACATTACATTATGTTACATCTTTTGCATCATTAAGCGCCTTTTTTGTTCAATTTCTTTTACCACTTTTGTTTTATATTATATTTATTTTTCGCTCATACTCTCTTCAGTGAGAAAACCGTTGAATCATACGCCCCCTTGACCTAATCCCAAGTAATACTTTTCAATGTTGGTCAGCTTCCATACGGTGGCTATGTTGCATGCAACCTTCGTGAGTCCCTTTTCCGTCGGTTTTTTTTTTCTTGCGGGATTTTTCGTCGGATTTTTGAATGCATGATTTTTCGTCGGATTGTCGTGGTTTCCTTATACGTGTGTGATTGAAGCATTAGCCAGATGTGTGTTGCACGTGTGAAATATGCACCCATTGTGGGCATTATTGTCGCTATGCTCGCGTTGCCTGGTGGATGGGCCGAGCCCAATAGGGGTTCCTCGGCTATATTTTTTATTTGCTTCTTCTTATTTGCCTAACAAAATGCTTCTTTTTCTTTTCTTTTGATTTATTTGTTCCTTTTTCACCATCGTTCTTGTCTCCAATTTTAGTTTTTCTGTTCTTGTTGGTTTTTATATTCGTGTCATTTAACTTTTCCCTTTTTATGTCAATATCTGAATAGTTTTTAGGAATATAAGAATATTTTTATATAGATTAACATATTTTTCATGTACATGAACATTACACGCCATAAACATTCAAAACAAGTATGGGCATTTTTAAGAATATAAAGGGATATATTTTTTCTACTGCATGAACATTTCTTTTCAACCACAATATTTTTAATACGTAAACATTTCTATTTTTACACATAATGATTTTCTATTAATTACAACATTATTAGAAAGTAAATGTAAAAGGAAAAAACATCACTTTTAGTGGACAACGCTAGTGCCCGGCCCATTAGGCTTTCCTTTAGGCAAAGCTCCTGGTATATCTGATGGCACAACGATATACCTGATGGTATATCTGATGGCACAACAAGTTCTCAAAAATGAATCTGATTTATTTAGCCAAAAAAATATCTGATGGCACAACGATACGTAAAGGAAAAGTTGCTTACAACAAGCCCAGCAAAAGCCGCATTTTTCCTTTTTTCTTTTCTTTTCACTTTCCTTTGTTATTTTGTACTATTCATTAATTTGAAAATACATTTTGCTTTTAAAAGATGATAAATTTTTGAAAAGGGATCTTGCATTTTTTAAATCATGTATTAAAAATATCAATGTATTTATCAAAAAATGGTTATATTTATTTTTAAACAGGGAAAAAGAAAGACATGAAGATATAGAAAAGAGAAAAATGAAAAGAAAAGGAAAAATCCTTTGAAGATTGGATATAAAACTGTCCGCCAAAAGGTTAAAGTAAAAAAGGCACACAAAATGTCCAAACATCGCCTCGACGATGTGCCCATAGAAAAGAGTTGGCTCGGGACAAAGAGTCCACCTATTTGAGGCTTTTTATGATGGTGCTTCAAATAGTTAGGATTTTTCTTGCGAGAAAATAGTCAGGATTGGGACCTCCTATTCCCCGTCTTCAACGCCGAGCTGTCGTTATAACAGGTTCAACGCTCACTCTACACCCTTTGACCACTATTTTTTTAGCGTGGCGCTCACTCATCTAAAAAACAGCTATTGGTGGCTTAGTAAAAAAATTATATTGAGAAAATGTTTTATAACAACTTACAAAATTGAAATAAAAGACTAAAAGTGTATTTCAAGAATGTTCATTGTGTATCTAAAAAATGTTTATCATGTGTTAAAGGTACAATGTATACTGAAAAACCGTCATTTTTCCTTCAAGAAGTGTTGTGTACACAGTAGAAAATCGAATGAAAATTTTAAAATAATGGCTAATTATAAGATGTTCTATACTTTTTATGAATCGGATGTTTATAGACGCGCTTTAGTGTGTTTGTTCACTCATTTTAGTCTGTATGTAATTCATATTGAAATATCCAAACATCTTATAATTGGTACGGAAGGGATATAATGACCTGAAAAAATAAAAGGGAAAATAAGACAAAAAATGAAAACCGGCGAATGAAGCTGGCCCAGAGTATTTACCGAGAAAAAAAATAACATTTTGCGTATAGGAGCAAGTAGTTCAATTTGTTGAAAAGTTGGGCTTTTCTCAACGATTAGGCCGTCGGCCGTGTGTCATCCAGCCCAGTTCGAGAAGAAGAACACGCGGCTGGACATCATCGTCTCCACACACCTCCACCTCACCTTTCTCCGGCTCAACCGCGCTACCATGACTTTCCCCATGGCCACCTCCACCGCCTCCACGGCCGCCGCCGCTTCCCTCCGCCTCCTCCCGGTGCCAGCCACCCCATCCTCCAGCACTCTCCGCTTCGCGCCCATCCTCCGCCGCGCGCCCCGCGCCCTCTTGTCCGTCTCCGCCCTCAGCAAGCTCTCCGAGGCGTCCCCCGTCCCCATCCCGCAGGAGCCCACCCAGACTTTGCCCGACGAGGACGCGCTTCCCCCTAGGCCCGGGGTCTACGGAGTCTTCGACCCCGCCGGGGACCTGCAGTTTCTCGGGATCTCGCGCAACGTCAGGGCCAGCGTCGAGGGGCACCGCAGAAAGGTGCCCGCTGACCTCTGCGCCTCCGTCAAGGTATACACAGTTACGCATCTCCCATTCAGTAGGATTTCATTTACATCATGGAACTGGATTGCGCAAAGGGTGTCCTGTAGTGTTTGATGATGAAGGCTTCTGAAGTGATCATGGTTTCTTCTCAACAAGTTTACCTTAAGGGTTGATTGCTATCCCACGGTCTTGCTATACACTTCTGCAAATGATTGCCCTGTCCCACGGTCTTGCTATACACACTTAATCACTAATGACTACGTATCAACTCCCAGTTATCTCTCTACACGTTTTGACATTGAGGGTGTGGCTAGGTCTCAGTCGACTGAGAAAAAGAAAAAACTGAAAAGAAAATTTTGCACGAATCTTAATGTAAGATCTCACAGATATAGCATCGACTGAGACTTTATTAAGTTTCAATCGACTGAGACTTAGCAAGACTGTTTGACATACTACTTGAGGATTTGATAACACTTATTTCTACAGGTTGCAATACCAGACGAGGAAACACCAGATAAAAGTGTCCTGACTAATGCCTGGAAATCATGGATGGAAGAATACATAGCAGCCACTGGCAAGGCGCCACCAGGGAATGTTGCCGGGAACCACACCTGGATCGGTCCTCCACAGAGACCTGCAGATTTGCGTTTGACTCCTGGTCGCCATGTTCAGCTAACTGTGCCACTTGAACAGTTGATTGATCGGTTAGTGAAGGAAAATAAAGTGGTTGCCTTCATCAAAGGATCAAGAAGTGCTCCCCAGTGTGGGTTCTCGCAAAGAGTGGTGGGGATCCTGGAGGCACATGGAGTGGATTTTGCATCCGTAGATATTCTTGATGAGGAGCACAACCATGGGTTGAGAGAGACCCTCAAGACCTACAGCAACTGGCCAACCTTCCCACAGGTTTTTGTTGGAGGAGAACTTGTGGGCGGATGTGATATTATTTCATCCATGGCTGAAAAGGGGGAGCTTGCTGCCCTATTTCAGAAATAGCACTCTCACCTTGGAGTTTAAGTAATGTTTTGTTTTATCAGGTGCAAAATGTGACCTTATCTCTTGTACTGTTGCAATAATGCTTAACTTATTGTAAGGCACAAAGTTCTTGGCTCAGAAACACGTTGATTCAATTTAGAAGAGGTGGCATTGTACTGTGAAACTTGCTGGTTGTTTTTGAGAGAGGGCTTAGCAAAGGTGGCTGTGTGTATTTTTGTGGTCGTTTCACATCTTGCACATGATACATTGTAGCTACATGAGAAAGTATGTGGTACATGAAGTGAGAAAATCGCTGGATTGAGTTCTAAGGTTCAACTCAGAAAAGTAAAATTATGATTGAAACTTGGAATATTTTTCTAGGTTCACTTCACAACTAGCTGATAACTGAGATGTTTCCTGTTGCCTCAGCACTTCCTTTATTTTTCTTCTTTCAAATTAGAAGAAAATAAAGCTATTTGCACTTCAAGTGTCAGTTGATTTATTGTCACTGTGCTCAAGAGTGTTCACAATGTTACCGAAGTGTTTGGATCTGTACAATGAGGAGTCAAGAGAGTAGTCTTTGTAGATTTCTGGAACAGATTGATTTTCTGTTAATGAACTTTACTATTGGAATAAGTAACAGAAGAGAAGCAGCAAGCTTTCCTGTACCATATGTTGGCTGGTTATCTGTATAACTCTACCAGAAGCAAATATAGCAGGTAAGCTCAACACTTGATGCAGATTATCTGAATATTAAAGAGAAGATATGTCAATCAATCTTTACTAGTTCAGGAAAGTTTCTACTGGAGGCAAGATATCTTCCAAGCATGATTTATTCAATTAATTCCAGAATCAGGGTAAGCAATGACTCAACCTGTATCTTCTTGATTCAGTTCTGAGCACTCCTGTTTTAACTTAAATCAGAATGGGTTCTCTATTGTTGCATTTTTGCTTTACTTTCTGCCATTACTAAAGAGTGTTTTTTTCTCCAGCAGAAGCCATCATAAATTTGCTGGGCCTTATGGTTAGGAGTTGGACGGATCGATGCCATCCACAATCACCAGGAAACTTCTGATGTCATGTTGCAGCAGACTGGCCAGTCATGCTGTGAGGACGAGCACTCTGTGCTGAATGCCCTCTTTGCAAGCCTTTTCCACTTCAAGGAAATTGATGGGATTTTGGACCTTTAGGCTAATCCTCGTAAGTCTTCTCTTCTTAAACATTTTACATTGATTTGTCACTTCTGATTTTTTATGCTTCTGCTGGGGGTGATGGTCGAGTCCAGGCGGTGGCAGCGGCGGTCTCTGTTGATGCTTAAATTTTTGATATATCGTATCTCCATGATTATTACCTTTTAGCTCGGCTGAATCTTAAGGAACATTTACATCACGTGATGATATGTCCAAGATACCGCCAATGATTTCGAAACCTAGGAAACGAGCCTAGCTTATTTGGTTGGAGGAGTGGATGTACAACCCCTCCGCCTGGCTTCAAGCTCGCATATATGCAGATTTAGGTTCCTATTTATACTGTAGGCCGTAGGGGTTTGGTCCTCTGTTTTTAAGGCGTCCCGCCTTGGACGCTTAGGCGACGCTTAGGCGATAAGGCGCCCCGCCAGCGCCTTACAAATATGCCCGCCTTAGGCGCTTAGGCGTCCGCCTTAGGCGCTTAGGCGTCGCCTAGGCGATAAGGCGCCCCCCCAGCGCCTTAGATCGCCTTACCGCCTTAAAAACATAGGTTTGGTCTACCTTACAGTTTTCTTTCAGAAAGATGATTTGGAACCTGTGCAAATATGATGTATAGATCATATGGGTAGTTCAATCTCATCTGAGAATTGCTTGGCTAAGGATATGTGAAACCAAAAAGGTTTGAGTGTTTGACTACACACTACTCAAAACTGAATTAACACACTGTTCCTTTAGTAATTTCATGGAGAAAAAACAACCTGGTTGGGCGAGGTATTTGAGAAGGACGAAGGATGCATGTTTCTGTAGATGCCTGGTGGGAGTGGCCTCATCTCAAATCGAAGCACCATTGTGTAGATTAGAAGGGACGAAGGACGAAGGATGCAGGTTTGTGCCGGGAGTGGCCTCATCTTGTTCCCCACCTGTCCCTTCTCTTGCTTGCATGCGTGCCTTCTTCTTCTTCTCTACCTTTTTGTTGTGTCTGTTAGGAGATAGATGTGCAGAGGGGCATGTGCTGATTATGAAAACATCTTGTTTCCTCCACAAACAGTAAATGGTGTGGCTATCCTGAATTAATGATCCGTGTTGCTTCCTTGCTGCTGCCATCTTTGGTCGATCTGGACATATCGACGATCATACGTTAACTGTCAACATATATAATTATTATCACGAAATAATCTGTGTAGATAGTTTCGTGTGGTTAACAAATTTGAACTCCTTAAGTTAGTACCTACGGATGTGTACAAAGTTACAGCTGATTGAGGAGGGGCCTGTTAAGTGTATCCATCTAACCATTTATTCATTAGGTACCGACTTCTTTACACTCCCTCACCCCAATGTAAACACAGTAATACTGTTTTGCTGTTAGATGCATATAGGTGTTTCATTGGGAGTTACCTTTCTTCTTTTGAAACAGCGAGTGCACCTTTTTGGAGTGAGATGTGATACTGATAGTGAAGGACTGCCAGCTAAACCTTAAAACTGTAACACGCACATGCACATGGATTTGTGCCTGCTTAATTTATCCGGTGATACTTAGGTTGATTGCATCTTAATGTAATTTTACAGACTCATCTACCTTTTCTGAATCTTAGGTAATGTTTACATCATGTGATGATATGTCAAGGACATAACTATAAATTTTATGATATATAGAAGCATCATACTTACTATACATGTAGTTTATCTTTCCTCTGAGAGTTGCTATGTTAAGAATATGTGGGGACAATAAGCTTAACTATGAATCCCTCAAAACAGACAGGGTTGCAGTTGCACACCGTTTTTTCTTCGCGATTTTGTACATGAGCAAATTTAGGTTAGATCCATTCCCCACAGGGAGATGTATTATGTACTCCTCAAAGAGAGAAACTACAAGCAGATAAAAGCCTTGTGCTAGGAGTAGGAGGTATTCATAAAGGTAGAGGGATTTATTGCCACAGTATTTTGTTTCCAGAGATGGTTTAGTCGTTCTGGAGTAGTTGATGGCATCCAGAAGGCATCAAGAATATGGTGTTTGTTCTACCCTACGAGATGGATCCTTCCTGATGCATACACACACGCCTTGTTCTTATCCACCTTTTTGTTTGACCACTAGGGGTGTACTAGGAGCACGAGTTGATCAATGAATCATCTTGTTCCTTACACAAGCGGTCCAGAAAGCAGCCAATGCCGTGCCTATCTCAAGTCCATGGTTTTGTTTTCTTTCCTGCTACTGCAATCTTTATTCAACGTGGACATAAGAATGATCATATGATAAAATGTGAATAGTTATTATCGCTGTACTACTTGTAAACAGTTCCGTGTGGTGAACAGATTCTTAGGATTAACAAATCCAACATGTTAGTCCTTGCGTACGTGCACAAAGTTTTAGCCGATTGAGAGTGTCTATAGAAAGTTTGTTGGTTGTATCCATCTAGATCATTATTAGTTGCTGACTTAATATTTCCCATCCCATCTATGAATAGAGCTATGGTGCTGTATTACTATTAGATTCATGCATTCCACTTTCGTTGGTAATTAGCTTCTTTAAAATTCTACATGTACCTTTTTGGAGCGATACATGATACTGGTAGTGAGGTTATCACACACTAAGAGAAAGCTTCACGCTTAGAAAGCGACTAACTTGGGATTTGCTTGGCTTCCTTCCTAAAGCGACTAGGATTTCCCTGGCTTCCTTCCTAGTCTGGCAATATTTTCTTGTGCACACACACCAGACTTGTTACATGGATTTGTGACTTTTGGTTGCATTTTTACAGGGTTGCGTATGGGGGTTTCTCTTGTGTTTCTCAATTTAAGATTGGATCCCCGGAGGAGATATACGCACCGACAGAAAGGAGCAACTGGAACTAGAAGTACAGAAAACCTCTCACACACCAAGAGAAGATAGATATATTCGACAAAGGAAGAAGTTAGATTGCCAACATAGTTTTTTTTCCATTCCAGAGATGGATTGTCGGCCTGGAAGAGCCAATGGCGGCCAACCATAGAGGCCCAAGAATATGTTCTTGTGCTTACAGGCACGTCTTCTTGTCCATCTTTTAGGGGAGGATGGCCCGGTTTGGTTAGGGAAGAAACCATCGTGTTCCATGCACAAACAGCAAATGCCGGCCGTGCCTATCCCGAATTCATGATCTTTTCTGTTCTGTCGGTGCAATCTTTGGCCGATCTGTGCGTAGATGGACGGAGTTTTTGTCAAATGTCAACGTAAAATCGTTTTCAAATTGAATGAGCTGTTAATGTTCCTTGCAGAGGCGCGGAAAGGATCAGCCGGCCGGTGGAGGTGCTACGGAGCGAGGGGAGGGAGATGTCGCTGTTGATTGTATATATCTAGGAAGCATTTATTATTTAGTAGTTGCCGACTGGTTTGCTTCAGATTTCCCATCGAATCTGTAGGCGTAGAACTAGTGCTGTAGACAGATATAGATAGATGCATGTGTTGTTCATCGGAAAGTTGCTTTTCCTAGCTTGCCTAGGTAGCGTCCACTGTTAGGAGTGGACGTTGATAATGACGGTTTGTATCAACGCTGCAAGCAAGCTGCCGGCTGTAGAAAAAACGATGGGTCATCTCCTCTCAAAGGGATTTTAACTTAAATGGTTGGTTTTCGAATTTTAAAAATTCCGGCTCGATGGAGCCCGGTAGCCGGAAACCCTCGCTCGGGATCTCGCGTTTCCCCCCCCTTCTTCTGAGGACATGCTCTCATCGTATCCTAAAAGGGTCCTAAACTCTGGCAGGCAGAAGCGCCATCAAAACTTGACTTTGCACGACCGATGGGTCTTTTTGGCACGAGTCTTCATCACCACGACGAGTCCCACTCCTGTACTGCAATGACTTGACTTTGCCACGGGAGTCTTCACCGCCGGACGACCAGTCTGAATTAGAGAAGTCATATGGGACGAGCAGTCTGAATTAGAGAAATCTTCACCACACGTCAAGAAAAAAAAGGAGTAGCAAGCCAAGCCAAGCCTTCACCGCGGGCGGGCGAGAGGTCCTCTGCTTTCTCTGCATGAGAGAAGAAATATGAGACACGTTTGGTTGCCCGCATCTAATTTGGCCTGTTTAGTTGGCTGCGCTTATAGTACCAACAAACACTGCACTTTCCCGCTAGACCGTTAGGGCATCTCCAGCTGTTGCCCCCCAGGACGCATACAAATCGCCCCCTGGGGGCGAGCCGGCAATGCACTCGGCGCTGGGGGTGGTTTTGCGCCCAGTCGTCGCCCCCAAGCGCCGAAATTGACCCACTTTGCAGCCCAATTTCGGCGAATAAACGGCCCATATGGGCGAGAATAGGCCCATATTCGGCGTGGTTTCGCCGTGTCTCGGCGTTCAATTATCAACACAATTATTCCTTATCACATATTTCATCACAGAAAAATCAAATACTTCAACAAAATACTACAACAACAAATAGTTCAATACAAATTATATAGTTCAACAAATAAAAACTCGTACTTCATCACGCGGCGTCCCCCTTGAGCATCCATAGGTGCTCAATCAGATCTTTCTGCAATTGATGATGCACCTGTGGGTCTCGGATCTCCTGACGCATAGAGATAGGCAGTCCAAGTTGACGGTAGCTGGTGATCAACTTCGGCTAGAGGACCCTGCCTGTAGTATGGTTCAGTGTCAAACACTGGGTCTTCTTGCTCGCTCTCGATGATCATGTTGTGCAAGATGACACAACAAGTCATGAACACCTTGCGCTCGGTGGGCGTGTACCCGCCGTTAAACCGTGCCTCCGCGGCCGAAAACGGCGGCCGAAAACGCCCAGCTGCTGCGGGAGGGGCTGCCGCGGCGAAGCGCTCCTATTTTCTGGCGGGGAATGGCTATCTAGCGGAGTAGGCCGGCGGCCGTCGTCGGGATATAGCTAGTGGTGGCCGAGGGCGCGGGGGGGTGCGAGGCGAGTCGGGGGAAGAAAACCTTGACTTTTCCCCTGTCGGTGTGGGCCAGGCGTGCTTTTCCCTAGCGCCGGAGCCCCCAACGGCTCCCCAGCGCGCCGGGTTCGGCCTGTGACCGCCGGGCGGAAAAAAGGTCCGAACCGGCGATTTTCGGCGTCCTGGGGGCGCGACTGGGCCGTTTTTTCGGCGCCGGCGCCAAAAAAGTGGCCTGGGGGGCCTGTTGGGGGCGCGGCTGGAGATGCCCTTAGGAACGGTTGAATCTGCCGTTTTCAGCGAGCTAGGATGAGTTGAGCCACATCGAACGCACGTGATGGGTCCTCTTGCAAGAGAGGATGCGAGCTAGTATACAACCTTTTAGGTGGTTTCTTATGCTACCTCTGCCAAGCTTCTTCTCTAATCTACTTTCCTTCGGCACTTTTAATGTACACAATGGTGTTTCGGTTTGAGATAAGGTCTAAACGAAAAAAAGCACATCAATATTGCGGTTTCATTTAGGCGATCGGTTCATGATTTTAATCATGTAAGTGCTTAATTTTATGTTCATGTTTAGAGCTATTTTGGGCGAATTTTGTCAAATTCATCGCGAGTGTTTGACCACTTGAAATTTCTTTTGACCAGTAGTTTCATCTCACGGTTTCACACAACTTTCGTGTTGCATTTTTTCTGTTCCGATGATCGTAGACGACTAGATCTACATCTTCTTCACGGACTGTATATATGCATATGCGTGTGTGTTTTAATCACACTCCTTAATCTGTTTCGGCTAGTCCATTCTAATCTTTCCTCTCAGCCTCCTCGCATGCGTCCTACTACACCGGCGTTGTTCCTTTCGGTCTCCTCTCTCGCGTTGTCCTACACTGACACCGCCATGACGCGCACACTACATTTCTCCACCCTGTCCTCTACCTGAGCGCCCTCCTATTCATCCCTCCCCACGGACTTTCTCTGCGGCAGCGACGCTATCAACTAGTTCACTGCGGCCTCCGCCCACCACAGTCGCCGAGGCACCTAGTGTAACTCTGTGTCATGTGTAGCCGTTAACTTTTAATCATGTCTATGCAATCAAACACCGTGTGTTGAGTATATGTGTTGTGCATACCTGTATATTTGACCCACCTCCTAGTTGCTTTGTATAGTTGAGGTCATGGCCCACCTTTGTATATCATATATACGTGCCTTTGCACATGAGCAATACATCGTGCAATTCATACATCATATATGGTATCAATTTTCCGGGTTAAACCCTAGCTTCCGCCCCGTCGCCACCGCGCGTCCTCATCGCGCCGCCGCCGACCAGCTGCCTCCGCCTGCACGTCTTCCCGCGCTCGCCGCCGCCGCTTCCCCTCTCTCCCTGCCGCCGCGCTTCCCCTCCCCTACCCGCGCCGCCACCTACACACCTCCTGCCGCCGCCCACCCGCACCCGAGCGCCGCCGCCCTCCTAGCCGTCGCTTTCCTAGCCGCTGCTTCCCTCCCCTTCGCCCGACCGAACCCCCTCCCGAGAGCCACCACCACCCCGCGTCGACCCTTCGCTGCCGCCGACCCGCCGCCGCCACCCGCACCAAACCCTAACTCGCGCCACCCCGAGCCGACCCTAGCCGTCATGTTGTCCGTCACGTCATCTGCGTCCACCAACTCCAACCCGTTCACCGACGACAACACGTCAATGACATCCGCAACCTGAACATCTACGAGCGGGTGTCGGTTCATCTCTCCCAGACGAACTCCTCCTACTATACGTGGAAGACGTATTTCTCCCTCGTGTTCCGGGAGTACCACCTCGTCGACCATGTGGACGGCTCTGTCGACTCCAGCCTCGTCCCCGAGTTCCATGACTGGTCCACCATCGACACCACGATCATCCGATGGTTCTTCCTCACCATCTCGTCGGACCTCTTTCAGACGGTCGTGCAAGACGGTGATGACGCCCACGCCGTGTGGATCAAGCTGAACGGGCTCTTCACCGACAATCAACTCCAACGTCATGTATTTTTGCAGCAAGAGTTTTTTGGGTGCCACCAGGACAACTCCTCCGTCGGCGACTACTGTCGCCGTCTCAAGACCCTTGCTGACAAGCTCCATGATATTGGCGCGAAGATCGATGATGACCTCCTCCTCAGCACGCTCACCGCCGGGCTCAACGAGGACTTCAGCAACGCCGCGGCGAACCTCACCCTCATCCCTGAGCCGTCCTTCGCCAAGTTCGTTGCGTACCTTCGCTTGGAGGAGCGGTGGATGAAGCAGGTGAAGGCGCGGGCCATCCACACCACCCTCGTCGCCGGCACCACCCGCGGCGGGCCCCCGACGCCTCCCGCCGCCCCGGCTGCGCCACCAGGCGCCCTACCCGGCGCCATCACTGCCGTACCCCGCGCGCCTCGGCAGTTGGGCCTACTCCCGCTCCCGTATGGGCCTCCCGCACCTACCGCCCCTCCCGCCGAACGGCGCCGCGGGGGGCGGCGCGGTGGCTGCCGAGTCGGTCAGCAACAGCAGCAGGGAGCCGGCCAACCCCGTTAGCAACAACAACAACAGCTCCAGGTGCCTCCCCCGTGGGCCTCCGGCTACAAACCATGGACCAGTGTCGTTCATGCCTACACCATGCCGGTTCCACGGGCCCTTGCACCGACGCTTCCCGTGCCGCGCCCGCCGGCGCATCAGGCGTACTACGCGGCTCCGCAGCCCTATGGAGGGTACCCACCGCCGCAGCTGAGCGGCGGCTACGGCCTCGCGATGACGCCTCTGTCCCCCTCGCCGGTGCCTTGGGATCTGGTGCTCCTCACCGCGCTACACATCGCCCCTACGCCGAACAACTACACTGGAGGCGGTGATTGGTACATGGACACCGGGGCAACGACTCACATGTTCACTCATCCTGGTAATCTTGCCTCCTTCACTCCCATCATCACCCGACCGCCGCATCATTGTCGGCTACGGTTCCACACTTCCTATCACACACGTCGGGCACACTTCTTTTCCTTCTAATTCCATGCCTTTATCTTTGTCTAACATACTTGTGTATCCTCATCTTATTAAGAATCTTATTTCTGTTCATTGTTTCACTCGTGAAAATCCTGTCATTGTTGAATTTGAAGAGCTTGGTTTTGTGTTAAGGACGCTCGAACAAGGATGGTACTCCACCGATGTGACAGCCTCGACGAGCTCTATCCGGTGCATTCGCCTTCATCCACCCCACTGCACCGGTTGCTCTCTCCGCCGACGTCGATCTCTGGCATGCTCTCTTGGGTCATCCCAACCCCGTCACACTTCATCATATTATTAGGAGTTTCAGTTTCAGTTGTAATAAGATCGAGGATCACACTTGTCATGCCTGTCGAGTCGGCAAACATGTTCACCTTCCGTTTAATAACTCCACCACCATTGCTTCTTTTCCCTTTCAGTTAATTCATAGCGATGTGTGGACCTCTCTGGTTCCTAGTAATTCGGGCTACTTATATTATCTAGTTATTCTTGATGATTATTTTCATTATGTGTGGACCTTTCCTTTGCGATGAGAGTCGGATGCACTCTCCACGTTGACGGCTTTTTACTCCTATGTCAGCACGCAGTTTGGGCATCCCATTCTTGCTTTTCAGACTGACAATTGAAAGAGTCTGACAACCTTGCTTTCCGCACCTTTTTGTCGCACCATGGCACAATTTTTGGTCTCACATGCCCGTATACTTCACAGCAGAATGGTCGAGTTGAACACGTCCTTCGCACTCTGAATGACTGCATTCGCGCACTCCTGTTCCATGCTAATGTTCCGCCTGGCTTCTGGCCGAACGCACTCGCTACCGCTTCACTTCTCCTTAACCTTCGACCCTGCCGCCCACGGTGGAACTACGCACCTCACCACCTTCTCTCTGGTACGCCACCGTCTTATGATGGTTTGCGTATTTTTGGGTGCCTTTGCTATCCTAGCACTGCCGACACTGCTCCTCACAAACTTGCACCATGTTCTGCTGCATGCATCTTTATCGGCTATCCTTCTAATTCCAAGGGTTATCGGTGCTACAATCCCATCTCCCACTGTGTGTTCACCTCCCGAAACGTTTACTTTGTTGAGCATGTGTTTCCGTTTCAACAGGTATCCCCGGTAGCTCCTCCCGCCACTGGTGACGTGGGAGCCTCGATGCCTCTCCCAGGGCGTTCGTGCGACGCCCTCGGCCCGCCCCTGGCTTTGAGGCGCGTCACCTGCTGGCGCCTCCTCTGCCCGCTGCGATGGTGCCCGCGGCTACGACGCCCCCTCCTCCCGGGTCCTCGGTGCCCGAGCCCACGACCTTGGCGCCCGCGGCCCCTGCGTCGGCTGCCTTGGCGCCCGCGGCTAGGGATGGAAAAAAAGCTCGAAGCTCGCGAGCTAAACAAGTAGCTCGTGACTCGGCTCGAATCGACTCGAACTCGAAGAATAACGAGTCGAGCCGAGCTTTAGTTTAAGATCGTTTATGGACCAAGTTAAACTAGCCAACCTCACGAGTACTCGTGTAACTCGTTAGGCTCGATACAATAGATCAGCCACTCCCAATGCAAAGAAAGATCAGCCACTAAACAACCTACGTCCAAGGCACACAACCCAAGGCCAAGCAGTTGAAGGCCTAGCCTCCTAGGAGACTCACGCGTTACAAGAAAATTGCAATTATTTAGTGATATATATGTTTAATATATACATAATAATTTTTATCATATTTGAGGGCTTTATGTTTATATCTTAAACGAGCTAAACAAGCTAAACGAGCCAGCTCCCGAGTTATACGAGTCGAGCCAATCTTCGGTTTGAGCTTGTTATAGTAACGAGTCGAGTCGAGCTAGCTCGTTAATGAAACGAGCTCTAGCGAGTCGAGCCGAGCCGGCTCGACTCGGCTCGAATTCCAGCCCTACCCGCGGCCTCCGCGCCTACTGCCTCGGCGCCTGAGGCCCTCGCGCCTGCCTCGGCGCCCGTGGCCCCTGCGCCCGCCGCCTCAGCGCCCGCGGTCCCGACGCTTTCCTCGTCTGCGCCCTCGATGGCCCCGGCGCTTTCCCTGTCTGCACCCTCGACGGCTCCGGTGACTGCAGCCAAGCCATCCGTGGTCGGTCTGGTCACCCGCGCTGGTACGAGCATATTTCACCCGAGTTCACGCTACACTTCGGATGACTACGTCGACGCGGCATCCACCTCTACGCCATCACCATTGTCGTTCTCCGTTCGAGCCACTCTTCATGACCCGCTCTGGATGGCTGCGATGCAAGAGGAGTTTGATGCCTTGCTGCGCAACCGGACGTGGCAGCTTGTTCCCTGTCCTTGCCATGCCAACGTGATTACCGGGAAGTGGGTCTTCAAACACAAGCTCTGTCCTCATGGTACCCTTGATCGCTATAAAGCGCGCTGGGTTGTTCGTGGCTTCCGGCAACATGCTAGCATCGACTTCACCGACACCTTCGCTCCGGTTATTAAGCCCGGCACGATTCACACGGTTCTTCACCTTGCGGTCTCCCATGCTTGGCCGGTGCACCAGATGGACGTCTCCAACGCCTTCCTTCATGGTCACCTTGAGGAGCAGGCCTTCTGCCAGCAGCCTACGAGGTTTGTTGATCCAACACTTCTCGACCACGTGTGCCTGCTTTCGTAGTCTTTGTATGGACTCAAGCAAGCTCCGGGCGCTTGGTACCAGCGCATCGCGGCATTTCTACACCAACTCGGGTTTCGCTCCACCCGCTCGGATGCATTGCTCTTCGTCTTTCACCAGGGCTCCGACACGACATAATTGCTCCTTTATGTCGACGACATCATCCTGACGGCATGTATGGCTGGTCTTCTCAGTCAGCTCACTGCACGTCTTCGCGCTGAGTTCGCCATCAAGGACTTGGGTCCTTTGCACTACTTCCTCGGTGTTGATGTGGTGCGGCGTCCGAATGGCTTCTTCCTTCATCAGCGGAAGTACGCTCATGAGCTCCTGGATCGTGCTAGCATGCTTAACTGCAAGCCCGCCGCTACGCCTGTTGATACGAAGCCCAAGCTTTCTGCCACAGATGGTTCTCCTGCTTCGGATGCTGCATTCTACTGGTCTATCGTTGGTGCTCTCCAATACCTAACTCTGACTCGACCGGAGATGCAGTATGCCGTTCAATAGGTGTGTCTGCATATGCATGCTCCTTGGGCTGTTCCCTGGGCCATTGTCAAGCGGATTCTCCGCTATGTCTGTGGCACTATGGACCTTTGCGTCACGCTCCACGCCTCCGCCCTTACCGCCTACTCCGATGCAGACTGGGCGGGCTGCCCTGACACTCGTCACTCCACCTCGGGCTATTGTGTCTTCCTTGGACCCTAGCTCATCTCGTGGTCGTCCAAGCGGCAACCTACAGTCTCTCTCTCCAGTGCCGAGGCTGAGTATCGTGTTGTGGCCAACGTCATTGCCGAGTGATCGTGGCTTCGCCAACTGCTTCAGGAGCTTTCTTTCCCTGTGGATCGTGCTACGGTGGTCTACTGCGACAATGTTTCGGCGGTCTACCGCTCCGCTAACCCGGTACATCATCGTCGGACCAAGCATATTGAGTTGGATATTCATTTTGTTCGGGAACAGGTGGCTCTTGGCCATATTCGTGTTTTACACGTTCCTACTTCTCAACAATTTGCAGATATCATGACCTCACCGCCGACACCGCCCTCACCGCATACTCCGATGCAGACTAGGTGGGCTGCCCTGACACTCGTCGCTCCACCTCGGGCTATTGTGTCTTCCTTGGACCCTCGCTCATCTCGTGGTCATCGAAGCGGCAACCTACAGTCTCTCGCTCTAGTGCTAAGGCTGAGTATCGTGTTGTGGCCAACGTCGTCGCGGAGTGCTCGTGGCTTCGCCAGCTGCTTTAGGAGCTCTCTTTGAAGGAAATATGCCCTAGAGGCAATAATAAAGTTGTTATTTCATATTTCCTTATATCATGATAAATGTTTATTATTCATGCTAGAATTGTATTAACCGGAAACTTGATACATGTGTGAATATATAGACAAAACACCGTGTCCCTGGTATGCCTCTACTAGACTAGCTCGTTGATAAAAATGGTTAAGTTTCCTAGCCATGGACATGAGTTGTCATTTGATGAATGGGATCACATCATTAGTGGGATGATGTGATGGACAAGACCCATCCGTTAGCTTAGCATAATGATCGTTCAGTTTTATTGCTACTGCTTTCTTCATGCCAAATACATATTCCTCAGACTATGAGATTATGCAACTCCTGGACACCGGAGGAATACCTTGTGTGCTATCAAATGTCACAATGTAACTGGGTGATTATAAAGATGCGCTACAGGTATCTCCGAAGATGTTTGTTGGGTTGGCATAGATCGAGATTAGGATTTGTCACTCCGACTATCGGGGAGGTATCCCTGGGCCCTCTTGATAATGCACATCATATGAAGCCGTGCAGGCAATGTGACTAATGAGTTATTTGCAGGATGATGCATTATGGAATGAGTAAAGAGACTTGCCGGTAATGAGACTGAACTAGGTATGAAGATACCAACGATCGAATCTCGGGCAAGTAACATACCGATGACAAAGGGAATAACGTATGTTGACATTACGGTTCAACCGATAAAGATCTTCGTAGAATATGTGAGAACCAATATGAGCATCCAGGTTCCGCTATTGGTTATTGACCGGAGAGGTGTCTCGGTCATGTCTACATAATTCTCGAGCCCGTGGGGTCCGCACGCTTAATGTTCGATGACAGTATGTATTATATGAGTTATGTGTTTTGGTGACCGAAGGTTGTTCGGAGTCCCAGATGAGATCACGAACATGACGAGGAGTCTCGAAATAGTCGCGAGGTAAAGACTGATATATTGGACGATAGTATTCGGAAACCAGAATAGTTCTGGAGTGTTTCGAGTATTTATTGGAGTACTGAGTGGTTACCGGAACCTCCCGGGGGAAGTAATGTGCCATATGGGGCATAGGGGAGATGCAAGGCAGCCCACAAGGTGGTGCCCCCCCATGCGAAGCCTTGCATGGATCACTTCACCATCATCGTCACCACGCCGTCATGCTGACGAAACTCTCCCTCGACACTTTCCTGGATCAAGAGTTCGAGGGACGTCATCGAGCTGAACGTGCGCAGAACTCGGAGGTACCGTACGTTTGGTGCTTGATCAGTTGAATCGAGAACATGTTCGACTATATCAACCGCATTAAGCTAACGCCTCCGCTTTCCGTCTACGAGGGTACGTGGACACACTCTCCCCCTCTCGTTGCTATGCATCTCCTAAATAGATCTTGCTTGAGTGTAGGAATTTTTTTGAAATTGCATGCTACGTTTCCCAACACTCTTGCCCTGTGGATCGTGCTACGGTGGTCTACTGCGACAATGTTTTGGCGGTCTACCTCTCCGCTAACCCGGTACATCATCGTCGGACCAAGCATATTGAGTTGGATATTCATTTTGTTCGGGAACAGGTGGCTCTTGGCCATATTCGTGTTGTACACATTCCTACTTCCCAACAGTTTACAGATATCATGACCAAGGGCTTGCCTACGACGTCATTTGATGAGTTTCGGTCCAGTCTTTGCGTCAGCAGCGGTGCCGCTTTGACTGCGGGAGGGTGTTGAGTATATGTGTTGTGCATACCTGTGTATTGGGCCCACCTCCTAGTTGCTTTGTATAGTTGAGGTCGTGGCCCACCTTTGTACACCATATATACGTTCCTTTGCACATGAGCAATACATCGTGCAATTCATACATCATACACCGTGTACTTGCATCAGGCCAACCAACACACACAACCAAACGGCGGGCAAAAATTGCTCTCCCAATGCAGTCATCCTACATGCATGCAACCAAACGATGTGCAGATGATGATTTTTTGCTTGTATTTTCCAACTATGCCCAACTGGGACAAGTATGCAAGGGACCAAAAAATGACGCAGGTAACCAAAAACGTCCATGGACATCTCCAACACTGACTGTCAAATTGGACAATGTATCCGTCCACGCACAGTGATGCGTGAGCCGGCCATCCAACCGTGCATTCATTCATTTCTTCAAAATTTTGAATAAACTGGCTGAAATACATGCAAACCGAATGGTTTTCATCTAAACTGGAGCACATTCATTACATTTTTATTTCCCTAGAATAAGCAACCGGACCTAAACCTAGTCTAAATCTATGGCGACACCCATCCTCCAAGTCATTGTTCCCCTACAACATTGGTCGTGTCCATGTCCGGTGGAGATGAGACCTGCCAAGTGAAGGTATGGTCGTCGGCGAGGAGTAGAACATGGGACATGGACGGGCCCACTTGAGACTCAAGGCCTCGCGCGCCTCCCATGCTCTACTCCTCCTCGTTAGGGTCTACGACCTGCCCATTGCCGATGGATGTGAGATCAATGATGGATGTGGACGGGGTTGCACGCTCGTCGTGCCACCGACGCCAATGAAGTGTTATTGGCGGCGCAAAGGATGCGCAACTGCTGGCATTCTCATCCGTGATCGGTGATGCCTCCATGTCGTGCTGCACCATGCCCATGTTGAAAGCGGAGTGAGCACACGCAGCCTCATAGAGCACCCGCTGATCGGCGATGAATTTCGGGTTCTACCCCACCATGGCCGCCATAGGCTCCTCGCCCGCTCGCTCGCCGTAGATTTGACCATACGCCAGCCGGTGCTTCTCGAGAAGGGAGAGGTTGTACCGTTGCTTCTCCTGCGTCTGCCAGAACACTGACAATGGTGGTCGCGTCGGTTGCTCCTCCGCCATGGCGTCGTTGGAGTGCATCTGCGCATGCTCCATGGTCAAGCTTGCATGGACCGACACGGGCAGAGGCGCCAAGTCATCGTCAGAGCTCGTCTCCATCGTCAGGTCATCGTCAGAGACCTCCCAGGAGCTGGCTGACATGCCGACCTCTATTCGTCTGGCACGGCGGCCCTGCCAGTCGGCCGCAAGGGCGGCCACCTCATGCTTCTGCTCCATCAAGAGGCTCTCCCACAATTCGTTACCGCTTGCGGTCAAGGCGGATGTGGTGCAAGGGAGGAGGATGTGGAGCGGACGTATTATGGGGCGATTTATGCGGGGAGTGGCCTCGTTTAAATAGCGGATGCCGGTCAAGCCGAGCGGCGGGTTGTGTCAATGCGGGCGCCAACTTGGTTTCTCAGTCAGCATCCCTGTCTAATGACAGCAGGCGGACAGACAGCCAGACTGTTTGAATGCGGTAGATATCCGTCATGTCTCATCCAGTAACGTCTCTCTGACATTGAACAAGCATGGGCACTAGGGACGCGGCGTGGGTGGCATTCTCGTTTGATGACCCGCTTCAATATCGACACTAGTGAGAGGTCATGTCCGCTCTTAGCTGGCATCAATGCGGAGCTGACGCTCTAGAGCGGTATGAATGTGAGGCAACCGCATCGGGTGGGAAAGTACGAGGGCGAGAGGGAGGGTTTTGGGTGGGACCAGTTTATCGGACGCATGGATGGCAATGGTCCGAACTCCCACAAAGCCCCACAGGTTTTGCTTCCTGTTTGTGAAAAAACAGACATCCACACCGGTCTATGGACGGATGAGGCCCCATGTTGAATGGCAAAACACATCCGGACACATGGTCTGAACGAATGCGGGCTATTTGAGGGTGAGCGTTGAAGATGCCCTGATGATAGTGGCGAGGGTGTTCCGACCTTTCGATGAGATGATAACTATCGATTTGGTGGAGTCAGATTTGACGATCCGACTACAAATGTGCACGATGTTGCGCCTTAGCAATCGCTAAACCAATCTCCGGGGGTTACTGATGATGCCGGAAGCACGACCAGCCTGACCATGAAGGTCTATTCCTGCATGCAATCAAAGAACAAACAAGAATGTGATAATGCAATCTGAATATTGCGAATATATATGAAGTATTGATAAAAGTGGGGATCCGAAAGCGGTCTTGGTCTGGTTGTTGGACAAAACGAAGTACACGAAGTTGCAATGACTAACTTTTAACTAAACAAATCTCCAAAGAAAAAGCTACTAGATTGAGCTACTTATATAGGAGAAGGGGTGGCGACCAAGGAGGTGGGAGGATGCCCCAAGGCAGCCTAAAACTAATCATAGGTCGTACAAGGCTCATGGACCCAAGTAGAGGTGATGCAAACCCTTTGGACTTGTAGTTTGAATCGGATTCTGTTGTAGTGTCAGATTGTTTCGTCAATATCTCAACGCCTCAGACGAAATTTAAGGTGAATCTAATTGGGTTGGAAAGTGCACAAAATAAACTTTCCAACAAAAAAGAATCACCAAATCCGGAGTCCGGATGAAAGAGATCTTGGCGTTTTGAGTCAGGTATGTATGTGCAGTCCAAATCTGAGTCCAGAACGTGTGAGACTTGGGCTATATTTTATCTTGGCTCAAAAGTGACGTGAGAGGACTTTTGAACATCACCTAAACTTCTTTTTCCCCTTATCTTCATATGTGGATTGTACAGATGTCCTATACACCTGCAATTACACATGGCACAAAAGTCTGTGAAATATTTTTACCGTGGATAACATTAATAAATTATTACATAATTTGCATTGTAAATCATCTCACAAATATGCATGTATACAATATTTCTGATCGTATCCAAAATAGTCATATCCTCGCCGAGAACTAAGGCCAACTCCACCGCGCGACCCTATCCTGTCCGGCCCCGTCCGTTTGGGGTAAAACGGACAAACGAGGCGGCCCAGCGCACGGGAGCAAACAGACTTTTGTTCGTTTTGTGTCCGCTTTCGACCCATCCGCAGCCCAAGTTTGCGCCGCTTTTGGGGCGAAACGGACAGCGCACGGACGGGCGGGATGCGCGCGCTTGTCCGCCCCTGGCCCGCGTGTCGGTGACACAGAGCAACCCCCCCCCCCCCGCCCCCCGCGCCCCCTTTGGCGCCATTCCCCCCAAACCCTCCCACGTCCCGCCCGTCCCACTCCCTCCCCCGTCCATGGCCGACGCCCAGCCGAACTCCAGCGGGCTGGCCGTCGACCCGCTCGGAATGGCCAAGAAGAAGAAGGGCAAGGCGCCAAGGAAGCCGCGGTCGGAGTGCACGCCGGAGGAGATCGCCAAGTTGGACGCGGAATCGGCGAAGAGGAGGAGCCGGAGGGCGGTCGTCAAGATCAACATCGCCGCGGCCAAGAGAGCCGCCGAGCGCGTTGCAATTGAGGCCACGCGACACAAGGCCGAGGTCGAGTAAAAGGAGGCCAT
Organism: Triticum aestivum; assembly: GCF_018294505.1. NCBI lineage: Eukaryota > Viridiplantae > Streptophyta > Magnoliopsida > Poales > Poaceae > Triticum > Triticum aestivum. The sequence goes on from NC_057807.1 coordinate 285,152,797, forward strand.
CGTCAGCAAAGCGCACGCCCTTCTCATGGCCGGCATTTGTCGCCCGCCCGGTTTCTCTGGAGGGCCCGTCGGTCCGGCAAGCACAGGGTCGTCGGTCGCCCGGCCTCCGCACTGCCAGTCGCCGACGTCGCGGACCACGCCCTTGTCGCCCAGCTTTCCTCCGCCAAGGCACGACGCCCAGACCCGTTTCGGGGGGTCGCCGGACGTGAGCGTGATCGCGCCGTGCACACCACGCACCTCGGCCGTCATTGATCTCAACGTCACCCCTGGGTCCAGCAGCGGCGGCCGGCCGTCCGTCGAGATGCAAAGAAGGCAAGCACGGCCGTCGTTTACCGGCAGCATGCCGTCCCCTGCCAACCCCAACGGCACCGGTCGACGACCCCTACTACGACCAGTTCATGGAGGAAGTGATCTACGACGGCGGCCACGTCCCTGTCTATGACCCCAAGGAGACCCAAAGTCAGGATGGATGCGGCCAGTTCACTGCCGATGAAGAGGCCGACGACCGTGCTGACTACGACCATGGTGACTCGTGGCATGAAGACGATGACATCTATGTCGAAGGTGATGGTGAAGAAGAAGAAGAAAGCAATGACGTTGACATTAGTGGCGCGCCATTGTTCATCGACGAGCTGACACAAAGAGCGGAAGCACAAAAGAAGAGGAAGAGCATTTGCACGGGTTCATACACACAAGATGAGGACAAGTTGATTTGCCAAGCTTGGATGGAGATTAGCCAAGATCCAAGGACCGGCGCGCAACAAAAGGGTATTGTTTTTTGGACGAGAGTCCACAAAACATTCCATGAAAGGAAGATGTTTGAGCCCTACCAATTTGAAAGCAACCGTGGCGTCGGTTCGATTCAAAAGAGATGGTTGTTCATCCAACAAGAGTGCAACAAGTATCAAGCCGCATTTGAGAGCGTTCAAGCACGGCCCGTGAGTGGTACCGGCGTTGGAGACATGGTATGCTCTCATTCTTTGCCCTTTCCTTGCTACGGCCATGAAACTTCGGCCTTATACATGTTTGCATGGTCACTTGTTGTTCATCATATGGTGTAGGCATTTCAATCTTTGGAGGCATTCAAGGCCCGGCACAATGACAAGCCGTTCACTCTTACGCATTATTGGACTATGATCAACAATTTCCCTAAGTTCAAGGACCAATACCGTGAACTCCAAAGGAAGAGAGGCCTGAAGACGGCCAAGTTCGCCGGAGGTGGAGATGGCGAGGCGTTGAAGAGGCCGAGGGGCAAGACCAACTCCAAGGTTGATGACATTCGTGATGCCTCATCCATGGCATTGCATGCCACTTTGCATGACATGATGTCGCAAAAGGATGTGAGGGACGAGAAAAAGCGGCAAAGCAAGGACGAGCAAATGAAGCAATACCTAGAGCTTCAAACGAAGAAGCTTGAGATGGAGGAGGCGGCCAAGAGAAGGAAGCTTGAGATGGAGGAGGCGGCCCGGCAGAGGAAGCTCGACATGGAGGAGGCGGCCCAGCAAAGGCAGCTCGACATCGAGGCCGAGAACGTCAAGGCCAGGCAAAGGCAACTCGACATCGAGGCCACCAATGCCGCCACCAAAGCGAAGGAGGTGGCCCTCGCGATCATGAGCGTGGACTTGTCGAAGATGAGCGAGAAGACGAGGGCCTGGTTCGAGGCCAGGCAGAAGGAGATGCTCGACGCCGACGGCCTAAACTAGGTCGTCCGATCGGCCTTGTCCGTTCTTTTTTGGAGGCTGGCATGGGTGCCACCCGCCCGCTGGGCCGCTGGCCGTGTGCCGGCGAGAAAAACATTCATTTTAAAGGCCGGCTGTGTTGCCGGCCGCTAGCTGTGTTGCCGGCGAAGACAACCTCATTTTGGAGGCTGATTGTGTTGCCGGCCGCTGGCTTTGTTGCCGGCGTGCGTGCTGAACTGGGGCGTAGGACTTGGCATTTGAAACATTTCTCTTATTTTTAAATGAACGCGGACAGGATGGGGTAAAGGATGCGGCCGCGCGCTGGGCGCACGGCCACCGCATCCCAGGACAGCCCGGACACGACCCCATCCCCCTGTCCAAACAGACAGAATCCGAACAACACGGACGTTCGTTTAAGGTCGCGCGGTAAAGTTGGCCTAACAGACTGAAGATGCCACGAGAAGATCCAGCGCGGCCGGACCTAATGACCTTTCCCTGGGACGGGGACAAATCCAGACCGACAGCATTGGTCTCCCTACATACCAAATTCCCAAGTATGCGGTCGGCCTCGACTTGTCTTGCACCGGAGACGTACTAGGCCCTAAGAAGAACCGGCTGTAGCAAGTGGACCTTAACAAGCCGTTGGGGGTATGAGGAGAAATCCATTGTGATAACATTGGTAGGGACGCATGTGGAGTTCCATGACCCTCCTACCATTTACAAACCTATGTATGTGGATGATATCAAACCGATCGCTTTGCATGCTCCATGACTCCAGCTTGTTCCCGTTTCAGCAACGGTCGTAGATGGCGGGAAATAGCTGAAATCCATATTGACTGAAGAAAAGAAAAAAAATGTTTCTTTGTTCCTGGCGCAGCACGTCGTACCATACAGCCGTACGTGTACAACCACATACGCGTACCCAGGAGCTTCAACTTCCATCTCACCAAAAAAAAGGTGTACAACCACATACGCGTACCCAGGAGCTTCATCTTCCACCTCACTAAAAAAATATAGGACATTCGGTACAACAACCCCCCCCCCCTCTCCCCCATTTATGTTTGTCAGTGCATTTTTTTTTTGCCATATAGGAGCTTGTAGAAGTAGCGGCCGGGAAATCGCTGATGCAAACTAGGAGATGTCGGCGGCCATGATCTAGGAAGCAAACCGCCGCTCCGTGGAAAAGAGCCCGATAAGGGCCTGTGAAAACTCCAAAGACCACGAATACAATGAACGCCGACCAAATCTAGACAGATCCACCGAAATCCTAAACCAACCGGATCCCAAAAGACCCGCCGGAGACACAACTACACACTCCCTCCGCGGGTGAGAAACACACCAAAAAATGGAGATAGAGTGGGAGAATATTATTTTTACCCCTGGGCCACCGTTGAGCCTCTTGGAGGACATATGGGACTGCGCCCCACCCCCCTCCAAAAGGCAAAACTCTTTACTTCTAGGAATTTTGGCCCATTTTGTGAATGAATAGATAATTTTCCTCCCTAGTCCAATGCACTTCTCATTCGCTCACGCTCGGAGACTGCATCTCTCTAGTCTCCAAGGTGATTTGATTTCTGGTCTTCATCCCAAGTCTTAATTTCCCATTCTTATTCTATGCCTTCTCAGACAAGACTTCGATTGCGGACCGCCGCTGCAACGGAAGCTTGCTGTTGTTTCCCTTCTCGTCATCACGCGCTCCTGCTGTGTTGCACGCTACCGTTTATTACTTGTAGTTTTCTGCTGCATCTGAACACCACTGCTATCACTCCTCTTAGCGCGTTGCTACAGTGATGCATCTAGACGGCCCAATATAGCGATCGCAGATGAGATGAACTTTTTAATAGTGAACTGTTACCGAACAACCAAAGGACTAAAGGAGCAATATGTTTCATATTCAACAAAATTGATTTAGAGACATTCTAAACATCTAATGGTGTGTAAATTTCCGATCACCATTTCCATGTAAACTTCCTTGCACCTATTTTCATGTATATTTTGCTTTTAGTTTGAATTTGACCCCCTCTTGGTTGTTGGCCACGCTCCGCCATTGCCTGGGGCAATGCCATTGCTTCATCGCCCCACACCAAAACACGCAGACTCCCTAAGGAAAAACAGGAAAAGAATCATCCATATTATACAAGAGGTCTGGGTCTGATGCCGAGCTTGCCACCGTCTAGGACCATGCACGGCGCCCTCTTCTTCGATGATCCAGTCAAGCTGGGCCATCGATAAAGATCTCCGTGAAGGATCCCTTTGGTCGCCGCCGGCTTCACGACACCACTGTCGTGCAACGCCTGGCGAAGACCGTCACTCGAGCACACATTTCCTTTGTTGTCCCACAACAACCCTCAAGCGTCTCCACAACAGACCCCCTTGATTCGGACCTCCCCGCTGCAGCCGACGGCACGCCCTGGCGATAGCAAGAGGGGCAGACGATGGTTGGCGGCTAGGGTTTCTTGGCGTTGATGCATCCTTATGTTAACATTTTTTTAACCCAACACCGTAGAACAATTGTTCTACGGTAAATATAGTACAAACCCCAAGGGGAAGAATATCAGCTAAGAGATTAGCCAATGCATGCTCTAGGAATGGAGTTCATGATTACAACTTATGGTCTATCCACTGAGAGAATCTAATCTCAAACTTTTGCTTGATCTTGTGTCTGAGAAGCTTTAAATCTTGCTTAAGGTGAAATCTCTAGGATTGGACAGACAGCTGGATTGCCCTGAAAACTTTTCCATTCCTCTAAATCCATATGTTCCAGCAACCCAGAATGATGATCTCAACTGCAAACTGCTTTGGCAGGTGTCTTAGGTGGTGTCCTCATAGACTAATGTGCCTCTCTTCCTATTGGGGATCAAGGAGTTCTAACATTCTCGTGCAAAGTTGCAGTCCCGCAGTAAGTGCATGGTGGTCTCCTCTGCCTGTTGGTTACAGTTTGGGCAAAAATTGTCATCAAGTTGCATGCCTTTCTTGAGTAGGAGAGCCCTGGTGTTGATTCTGCAATGAGCAACTAGCCATAAGAAGATTTTATGTTTAAGCCTACTGGAGCTGCTCCAAATGATGCTGAAAAATGGATGCTCTTCTTTGTGCTCCAACATCTGATTGTAAATGTGGATTGTTGTGGGCTTACCTATAGCCCCAATTATACCCCAGTTATCCTTTCTGTGAGGGTGAAGGATGGGAGCTAGATCTTGTAATTGATTGAATTCCTCATAGACTTCAATGGGTAAGGGCAGATGAAAGTGCTCAGTCCAGTCATGCTCATCAAAGAAATCCTGCACTGATTGCTCCTCATTCACTTCAAAGGAGTGAAGATGTGGAAGTGTAGTTTGGAGAGTCTGATCATTCCAGTTGTCCTTTCAAAATAGCACAGATTGTCCAGAGCCAATTGTGCATTTGCTAATCTGCTTAAATCTGTCTAAGAGAGCAATATGGGCTTTCCACCAGAAAGACCCTTTAACTTTTCCTTTTGGTGCTTCTGTATGATAATATTTCTCCTAGACAAGATTAATCTAAGGTATGTCTTCTTTGTTGAGGAACTTGATGAGATTTTTCGTAAGTAAGGCCTTATTGTGAAGAGCAATATCTAGTATACCAAGACCTCCCTCCTTTTTTGGTTGACAAACTTTGGACCAAGCAATCAGAGTTGTCCCTCTGTCCTCCATGCCAAATTTTCTCCATAGAAAGTTTCTCAAGTATTTGTTGATCTGCTCAATAACTCCCATGGGAAGTGCCAGAGTACACATGAAGAAGATTGGTAAAGCTGCAAATACAGACTTGATAAGCAACAATCTTCCATCATAATATAGCATGGTAGAGCAACCAGTAAGCCTTCTATCGGGGCGTCTCTCTATGCGGCCACGAGCACCTATGGGGCAGGGGGCCCCTTCTAGTCCGGCAAGGGAGCGGAGGGCGTGCGCAGAGCAGATCGAGGTCGGGCGCGCGGGGGAGACGGGCGATTTTTACCCAGCTTCGGGGCTCTCCGGAGAGATAAAACCCCTACTGCTGCTTTGTGTTTGTATTTGTTCTTGCTCGAGAGCGCGAGCGTATGGTGGTGTTGGATCTACGAACGGTGGAACCCTAGCCTGGAAAAGTTCCGAACCGCCGAACCCCTTCTATGTGCGCATGGGCCTCCCTTTTATAGTCTGAAGGGGGCACCCACAGGTGGCAGCGTAGGAAGAGGGGGGTAAAAGAGTAAAAACGCAGGTTGGTACAACAGTGTCCTACCTAACTCTGACGGCAGGGGACAAGGGCATTTAATGCCCGTCCGGTCGCCCCAACAGTGTAAAGAAACGACCGTTAGGTGAGCCACCGGTTGCCACGACGGCCTCCTTGTCAGCTCCGCTTGCCACCTCGCTCCGCATGGCTGTGCAGCGCCTCGCCACGTGCTCCTGGGATGGCCCTGGGGCGACACGTTGCTGGACGTGCTGGAGTCTGACTGCGGGGTGGCAGCCTTGCCGCGGCAAGCGCCTTGCCGCGGCTCTTCTCTTGTTGCTCTGGCAAGCTTGCCGGCCGTCGGGCCTTGCCGGGACGCGCGGGGCGTCGTGGCAAGTCTTCTGGACGTGCTTTGGTTGGCCTTCCCGGCAAGCTCCTCTTGCCGGGGCCTTGTTCTTCCCGGCAAGCTCCTCTTGCCGGGTCTTCGTCTACTTATCTGACACTTTGTTCTTGGATGGCAGTAAGTGGAAATGACGGAGGGTCTTGGCGGGCGCTAGGTGAGCCTTGCCGCGGGGTGCTGCAACCGCCCGTGCACAAGTTCGGGGTACTAAGGTACCCCTACTTTAGTACACCGACAGGAGCCCCCGGGCCTGGGCCATACACGGTGCCGAGCGCTGTTGGGCCAGGCCCAAAACAGTGCACGGGCACGCGCGCCCTGGGGCCACGCACAACCCCCTCCGCTTCCACCGCGTCCTCCCGCAACGGCACGCGTCGATTGCGGCGTCGTGGGAGGCGTGGGTAGTGCGCGTGATGTTCAAGGCGTCCACCCCTTTGATCACGGGGCAGGGTGAGGTCACTTCATCTGTCGCCCCGGCTTCGCCTCCCCACCACGCGGCTCCCATGCGCGTGGGGTCGTGGGCGGCGAAGGTGGGAAACCGAGCCGTCACGGGCGGAGGTGGTGGGCCGGCCCCGCTCCTCTGCTCTCCCCGTGCTCCGATTGGCTGAGCGGGGCGGCCGAGCCCCCACTTTGCTCCTTAAAAAGGGGCGGAAGGGGAGCGCAAAAATCCCGCACTTCCTCATCTTCCCCTTGCTTCAACTTCTGCTACCCTTCCTCTCATCCGCCATGGAGGGAGGGAACCCTGGTCCTTCATCGGTGGCGGCAAGGGTCGCCACCAGGCAACGCGCCTCTCCCTATCCCGCGCCGGTGGTGGCGGAGCCAGCCACGAGGGGAAGAGGGAGGGGGAGAGGTCGCGGACGAGGTCGAGGATGTGGTCGGGGTGCTCGGGGCAGAGGCGGCCGAGGCGGTGCGCCACCCTCGCCTCCGCCGGCAGCTCCTCTCCTCGAGGCGGTCCACACCGGGGACGATCCGTGGGAGTTCTTCGTCAAGCTGCGCCGGGCACCTCGTCGTCGCCTCCGGCTTCCGGCTCCGTTTGCGAGCGCGATGGAGCCGGACCCGCCCGAGATGCTGGAATTGCGCATGAGGGGCTGTGGGATCAGCGGCACGCGAGTTAGTGTCGTAACCCCAGCCCCCGGTGTGATGTACTTTGATCGAGGGTGGAAGACATTCGCCCGCATCCACAGCTTGACGGCGGGGTTCACCCTCCATTTTAAGTTAATGGAGGGCGACCTTCTCGCCGTCAAGGTCTTCGGGGACTCCGGCACCCGGGCGAGATGCTGCGTGGACAGCTCCTCCGATAGCGAAGGCTCCTCCTCGAGCGAGAGTGACGAGGAGGGGAGCGACAGCGATGACAAGGACGGCGGGTCCGACTAGGCGTCGGACGCCGCCTCGCGCGCCACCGGCGACCCCGTCATCCGGGTCGCCGGCCTTCTGAACTCCCCGGGGCCGTCTCCTTGGGCGGCTGGCGTAGGGAGGCTGCGGAAGAGGAAGAGGGGTGGCGGCAAGGCCGTCAAGTCGGAGTACGAGGGCGAGGTGCCCTCGACAGCGTGCTGACGTCCTGCCGCCCCGTCTTCGAGCTCTGCTTCTGGCGCCTCTGTCTCCGCCAAGCTCCTGGCCGCCCCCCGGGATGTTCTCTTGGTGTCTTCTGGCACCCGTAGCTCACCTAGGCGCCCCTTTTGCCCTCCCCGGCAAGCTTCTCTTGCCGGGGCCTCCTTGATCTACCTCCTGAAGAGAGAAACAGGAGAGGGATTACGGGCATCTTATCTTTTTTTAATTTGTAAGCCTTCGGGCCTTAGCTGAATTTAAAACTTGTAATCCTCTCTTTCATGTTTTTCATCCTCTATGGACTTGTATTGGAATGGGGTGTTTTTTTAATGAAAAGAGGGGAATGCTTGCCAGGTTATATCCTTTACTTGATTCTGTGCCTTGTATGTCTCCACCCTACGTTTTGAGGGAACTTGCCGGCGCAAGCACACTTGCTGAGTGCGGAACATCAGCAGCCTGCTGGCGGTGCTGTTTCCGGCAAGAAACCTTGTCGGGCCAGTTGCAGCGCGCTTGTATTGTTGAGCGGACTCGAAAACAAATCAAGGGCGCAACTTAGCCGCGATTCGGCCCCTCCGCGCACAGGTTTTCCCATACAAGGCACGCTCGTTCAAGGACGCGGCCTCGCATTCCCCAGTCCATAAGAGGATGCATGACGAGGGATGGAAAACTTATCTGATATCGCAGCCCCCGGCAACTTTGGCTTGTCGGGACACAGGAGCCTGCGCCTTTTTTCTTCTGTTCTTGCCGCTGGCATCGCAGCCCCCGGCGACTCTGGCTTGCCGCGGAGGGACCCTGGTGCTCGCAGCCCCCGGCAATGTGGGTTTGCCGGGCTCAGGTGCCGGCGCATCTTCTTGCTCTTTCCTTGTTGCTGCTATTTCAGTCATAATAACAACTTAGGCAGTGCCGTAGTAAGCTATTTTTGTATGTAACTTCATCCTGGGCTACGCTCGCCGTGTTACATCCTTTGTATGTTTTTACCCTACGCTTTTTAGGGAACTTGCCGGTGCGTACACGCTTGCTGAGTGCGGGACGTCAGCAGCCCGCTGGCGGTGTAGCCCCCGGCAAGAAACCTTGTCGGGCTAGTTGCAGCGCGCTTTCATTGTTGAGCGGACTCGAAAACAAATCAAGGGCGCAACGTAGCTGCGAGCTGGTTCCTCCGCGCACAGGTTTTTCATACAAAGCACGTCCCACGGCCAGGCTCACTACGTTATATCCTTTACTCCGTCGCACCCCTTGTATGTTTTTACCCTACGCTTTCTAGGGAACTTGCCGGTGCATACACACTTGCCGAGTGCGGAACATCAGCAGCCCGCTGGCGGTGTAGCCCCCGGCAAGAAACCTTGTCGGGCTAGTTGCAGCGCACTTTTATTTGTTGAGCGGACTCGAAACAAAGCAAGGGTGCAACTTAACCACGAGTCGGCTCCTTCCGCGCACGGGTTCCCCATACAAGGCACGGACGTTCAAGGAACATAACATAAAAAATAAAAACTGATGGTGCTCTGCACTCAAACTTCGGGCAACTTAGCTTTTCGTGTCTTCCGTGCTCCGGCAGGATCGCACTTCTTCCTCGATTCTCTCCCTTGTATGTTTTCACCCTCACACTTTTAGGGAACTCGCCGGTGCAAGCACACTTACTGAGTGCGGAACGTCAGCAGCCCGCTGGCGGTGATGCCTCTGGCGAGAAACCTCGTCGGGCTAGTTGCGGTGCACCTTCATTGTTGAGCGGACTCGAAACAGATCAAGGGTGCAACTTAGCCACGATTCGATCCCTTTGTGCACAAGTTTTCCATACAAGGTACGGTCTTTCAAGGAATACGACTCAAAAGTTTGAAACTGACTGCTTCTCCTTGCTCTACTTGCCGGTGGAGCTCGATGGTGCGTCCTCGACGGCCGCGCAGCGCTTTGAAGAGGTGCGCTCGCCAGAGTGGGCATCAGAGCTACGCTTGCCGGGCTTAGTCTTTGGTGAGGCTATCTTCGCCTTCTTGCACGTGCCGGTGGAGCTCGATGGTGCGTCCTCGACGGCAGCGCAGTGCTCCGGGGAGGTGCGCTTGCCGGAGTGGGCATCAGAGCTGCTCTTGCCGGACTTTCCATTCTTCTTCCCCCGGGGAGCTTCAGCGGCAAGTGGCTCGCGCTCGGCCGCGGCTGCTGCTTCCCGGTAGATCTTGTCGGTGCAGATAAGTGCATCCTTCTTGTCACCCTGGACAGAAATGACACTTATCGGACTAGGCATCTTGAGCACATTGTAGGCGTAGTGAGAGGCTGCCATGAACTTGGCAAGCGCTGGACGACCTAGTATCCCATTGTAAGGCAATGGGATATCAGCAACATCGAATGTGACTTTCTCTGTCCTGAAATTTAGCTCGCTACCAAATGTCACTGGCAGTGTGATCTTCCCCTTCGGCTTGCTCCTTCCCGGATTTATCCCTTGAAATGTACCAGTTTCTTCGAGCTCGCTGTCGGGGATCTGGAGCTTCTTGAGCACTGCGGAGGAAATCAGGTTTAGGCCGGCCCCGCCGTCAACCAACATCTTTGTGACCTTGAGGTTGCGGATTGTTGGTGAGACCAACATCGGCAAGCACCCGACCGCGGTGATGCGGTCAGGGTGATCCTCAACATCGAAGACGATGGGCGTGCTGGACCACTTCAGAGGCTTGCGCGACTCGACGGACGGCTCTGCAGCGTTTACTTCTCGCACCCACTGCTTGAGTTGGCGGTGCGAGGTGTGCAGAGAGGCACCGCCGTCAATGCACAACACCTCTGTTGCCTTCTGAAACTCTTGGTCATCAGTCTCATCTTCCTCCATCTCTTCATCCTCATCTTCATCTTCGTCCTTGTCGCGGCCACGGGGAGGCCTGTCTCCTTGCCGCGGCTTGGCCTTGCCGCGGTGCCTCCCCGGGCGGGGAACTTCTTGCCGGATCCTCCGCCACCTCCCTGGGCCCTCTCCTTGTCGCGGCGCTCGTACTCAGCTTTCTGTAGCTCCGCCATCTGCTCGACTTTCTTGCAGGTTTGGAGATCATGGCCCTTGGTGCGGTGGATCTTGCAATACCTCTTGCCGGAGCCATCCTGCTTGTCGGCGGCTACCACGGCCTCGCCGGAGTCATCAGCTTTGGCCTTGTCGGAGCCGCCTCCGTTGCCGGAATGCTCGACAGCTAGCACATCCTTAGCCTTTCTCTTCCTGTTGTTCCGCCTCCGGTTCTTCCTTGCCGGGGCGGCATCCTCACTGTCAGATCCTTCTGCTCCTGCAATCTCTTCGGGGATTTTCCTCCCCTCCTCAGCCCGTGCACACTTGTCGGCCAGAGCATAGAGCTCGCTGACATCTCTGATCTTGCACATCGCCATCTCCTCCCTCATCCTGCGGTTACGCACGTTCTGATGGAACGCGCTAATAACCGCGGCAGGGTGGACGTCTGGGATGTTGCGTTGCACCTGGCTGAATCTCTGAATGTACTTGCGCAGGGGCTCTCCCTCCTTCTGGACGAGCAGATGCAGATCACTCTCCTGGCCATGGGGTTTGTGGCCGCCTGTGAAGGCGCCGACAAACTGATGACACAGGTCTGCCCATGAAGAGATGGAGCCGTCCGGCAAGTGCATGAGCCAAGATCTGACGTTGGGCTTGAGCACCAACGGGAAATAGTTGGCGAGGATTTTCTCGTCGCGCCCTCTGGCAGCCTGCACCGCGATGGTGTAGATGCTGAGGAACTCCGACGGATGTATCCTGCCATCATACTTCTCGGGCACGTCGGGCTTAAAGTTCTTGGTTCTGGGCCACTGGACTTGCCGCAGCTCACGGGTGAACGCAGGGCAACCTGCCGCGTACGGCAAGTCGCCTGGTTCCCCTGGCGCGCCAAAGATGTCGGGGCGTCTCTCTATGCGGCCACGAGCACCTATGGGGCAGGGGGCCCCTTCTAGTCCGGCAAGGGAGCGGAGGGCGTGCGCAGAGCAGATCGAGGTCGGGCGCGCGGGGGAGACGGGTGATTTTTACCCAGCTTCGGGGCTCTCTGGAGAGATAAAACCCCTACTGCTGCTTTGTTTTTGTATTTGTTCTTGCTCGAGAGCGCGAGCGTATGGTGGTGTTGGATCTACGAACGGTGGAACCCTAGCCTGGAAAACTTCCGAATCGCCGAACCCCTTCTACGTGCGCATGGGCCTCCCTTTTATAGTCTGAAGGGGGCACCCACAGGTGGCAGCATAGGAAGAGGGGGGTAAAAGAGTAAAAACGCAGGTTGGTACAACAGTGTCCTACCTAACTCTGACGGCAGGGGACAAGGGCATTTAATGCCCGTCCGGTCGCCCCAACAGTGTAAAGAAACGACCGTTAGGTGAGCCACCGGTTGCCACGACGGCCTCCTTGTCAGCTCCGCTTGCCACCTCGCTCCACATGGCTGTGCAGCGCCTCGCCATGTGCTCCTCGGATGGCCCTGGGGCGACACGTTGCTGGACGCGCTGGAGTCTGACTGCGGGGTGGCAGCCTTGCCGCGTCAAGCGCTTTGCCACGGCTCTTCTCTTGTTGCTCCGGCAAGCTTGCCGGCCGTCAGGCCTTGCCGGGACGCGCGGGGCGTCGTGGCAAGTCTTCTGGACGTGCTTTGGTTGGCCTTCCCGGCAAGCTCCTCTTGCCGGGGCCTTGTTCTTCCCGGCAAGCTCCTCTTGCCGGGTCTTCGTCTACTTATCTGACACTTTGTTCTTGGATGGCAGTAAGTGGAAATGACGGAGGGTCTTGGCGGGCGCTAGGCGAGCCTTCCCGTGGGGTGCTGCAACCGCCCGTGCACAAGTTCGGGGTACTAAGGTACCCCTACTTTAGTACACCGACACCTTCTCTCAATTCTTTGCATCATTGGGTTGAATCTTCAACTTTTGGTTTTGTTGGGCCTAGGGGAAGTCCCAAATAGGTGAAGGGGAAATGACCTTATTCGCATCCCATGATATTGAGCAATATATTGATCTGAGGTTCAGTCACATCAATTGGTACCATGAAAGATTTCTCATAGTTAACTCTGAGCCCAGTAAAGGAAGTATAATGCAACATGAGGTTCTTCACTTGAGCAACTTGTCTGGCATCAGCAGGCAGTATTAAGATTGTGTCATCAGCATATTGAATCACATGAAAATCTGGGCAAGCTTGACTGACAATAGGTGCACGAATCAAATTCGTATGCATTGCTTCATTAAGAATTGATTGAAGAAGATCGGCTGCAAGAACAAAGAGTAGAGGAGACACAGGGTCTCCCTGTCTGACTCCCTGTTTGCAATGAAAGAACTTTCCAAGCACACCATTTAGTAGAACAAAAGATGTTCCTGAGGACAACAACATTGAGATCCAATTTAACCATCTCTCTCCAAAACCTCTAGCTCTCAAAATTGCAATAATTTCTTTGTGATTAAGCAGATCAAAAGCCTTCTCAAAGTCCAATTTTAGCAAAACAATTGGTTTCTTGACTGCTGGCATTGATGCAAGTATTCAAAAGCCCACCCAAGACAATCATGAATAGTTCTGCTCTTAATGAACCCATATTGGTTCGTATGCACAATCTTTAGGATAACTGTTTGTAGCCTGTTTGCCAAAAGCTTGGTTATAATCTTGATTGTGCAGTTGAGCAGAGAAATTGATCTGAAATCATTTGCTCTAACCGGATTATCCTTCTTGGGTATTAAAGTGATGAAGGAAGCAGTAATGCTTTGAAGAGATATAGCTCCATGATAAAAATCATCAATTAACTTGTAAGAAACTATAGCAATTATGTCCCAACAAGCTTTGATAAAATCTCCACTGAATCCATCTGGCCCTGGTGCTTTATCTGAAGGGAGGTGTTTGATGACAGAATCAATCTCTTGTTTTGTAAAAGGAGCATCTAGTTCCTGCAAACCCTCCATTCTAGTAATGAGATTGATCAGATTTGGAGGATCAAAACAAGCCCAAAGTATAGCACCCTTTGCATGATGCTCTGAGTGTTCAATTCCCTGATCATTTTGCAAAGATTGAATGAAGTTGTGCCTGTATTTAATAGTGGCCTTTGCTTGAAAGAACTTCAAGTTTTCATCACCAAATTTAACCCATCTAATTGTTGCTCTTTGCCTCCAATAAATCCTCTGAAAGACAGCATTTTCAACAAATGCTCCTTAAGCATTTCCCTTCCATTGTGTTCACTATCAGTGAGCATTCTGTATTCCTCAAAAAAGTCCCACATCAAAATCACATTATTGGTGGCATGAATGCTGCCAGCTAAATTGGAAATGCTTTTACTCCAAATTTTAAGGCATTTTCCGAGCCTTTTAAACTTAGCAGTGACCAATTTAGCACTGTCAGTAGCCAATGAAGGTTGTTGCCAATTAGATTGAACTATCTCTTTAAAATCATGATGTTGAAGCCAAAAGTTTTCAAACCTAAAAACTTGAGCCTTAGGTATGCTAGTGCCAATGGACATGACAGGTTTGGAGAGGGGAATAGCCATTGTATTGGGATAATTTGAAGACCAATTTTCAGAAGTGAACACCCAATCAATTTTTTCTAGAAGAGGGGCTTGCTGCATATTGCTCCAAGTAAAACTTCTAACTTTCAAAGGAATTTCAACAAGGGCAAGTTGACTGATTGCTGCATTGAATTGCATCATATTGTTTATGTCTCTAGATCTATGTACCTGTTGGAAGGATACCTGATGTAGTTGAAATCCCCAATGATGATCCAATAATGGATCGACAGGCATCTGAATGTTTTCGAACCAAGACAAAAAATTGAGTCTGCCTTCATTATCACAAGGCCCATAAATGTTTGTTAATATCCAAGAATCCCCTGTGTGTACTGAGATGAACATCATAGAGATAGAAAATTCATTTTTGAACATGCATTCTCCTTGAAACATATTATCATTCCAGGCAATGAGCAAACCCACAGAAGGCAGATAATCAAATTTATTAATCCTTCTAGTAATTTTTTTAAATAAGAGCTATCAAAATATTCTCTTTTTGTTTCTTGCAGACAGGTAACTGAGCTTCAGGCTTCTTCAATTTTGTTTGAAATAGCTAGTCACTTATCACTTGAATTTATACCTCTAACACTCCAACTCAATATGTTCCAGGATTTATTCATTGTAGTTTAAATAGAACATTAGCAGAGATTTATAACATCACTCATGAAGATAAAGTAAATCAGATAGTCACCACTATTACAATCCCATAGAAAACAAAGTCTTTGGAAAGCCAGCAGAGCAGAAAGAGTGCCCATTACAAAAGTGAAATGATGCAAATCTCCATTACATAAACTGCTTAAAACACCCAAAATGAGACCCCCTACTAGGCCTTCAACCCTTTCTCTTAGAATCTTTAGTCTTTCCATGTTGATAGCTTTCCTCCCCTCTCAACTTTCTTCTGCAGAAGGTTCTCCTCTGTGCACACCTTTCGGTCCACCTTGCAATAAGAGGGATTCAGATTTTTAATGACTTTGGTATTACAGACAGGGGGCTTAGCAGAACAAGCCATACAGTTGCTATCTTGACAAGCTTTATTTTTATATCCTTTATGTAAATGTTGCAACCTTTCACTTCTCCTTACCTCAGATTCAACCACTGGCACTCTGTCTTTCCTTTTTCCTTTGGGAGCAGTGGGGCTGCAGAAGCTGATCCCCTCTGTAGCAGATGGAGGTGGGACCTCCTCCACTCTGTTTTCCTGCAACTAAGAGCATGAGGGAGCTGCAGTTACAGGGCAGGAAGTAGGAATGAAGAATATTAACTGCTGAGACTGTTGGAATCCTTCACATATAATATGCCACGTAGGAGATTGCAAGAACATCTTTTCCCAATCAAAATTTTCAGGTGTCAATAAGGCAATACAAATGAAATACACCCAGTCAAATGGCACCTTAAGTGTAGTGCCGCTTCCAGGAAGAGAGGCATGCCAAGCCCTGACTAACTGAATCTGCATTAGAGCCAGCAGTGGTGGGATTAGATAAATACTTTCCTTTAGTATTAAAACCTGGTGGAGCTGAGCTATTTGAGGATGAGTTACAAGTTACATTAATACTTTCTGAGTCTGAAGCTGGCTTGGAAGAAGCATCTGAAGAGCAGTCCAAAATCTAAATTTCTTCATCCAAAGTGGTGCTCCGATCATCCTCTCTGCTTATAGCTTTCAAATATTCAGAAGGAGAAGCTAACTGAATTACAGGGTCCACTCTTTCAGCAAGATTCTGATTAAAGAGAGAACCATCTTCCTCAACAAATTCCTCCTCTAAAATCTTCTCATTAGCCAGCAAGAGAGAGTTAAGTTGAGTTTGGTTGCTAGGATCAGTAACATGAGGTGGTGATTAGGGTAAATCCCGGTTGAGATCAAGTCATGCCCTATTTATTTGCTCAACTGGTGGCATGAGGTTGAAGAAGTCTAGAGGAGCAGCAAAAGCAGGTGGAGCAGGTATCTAAATAATCTCCTGGGGAAGAGCTTGCATGGGCCCTAATGCCAAATTGAGGTCAGGCATAGCTTCTTGGGCCTGACCCATGAAGTTAATATGCATTTCCCTCCTCATACTATTGTGCATTTTCATCTTGCATAGCTATGTCAACACCATTTGACCCCACAGAGAGAGTCAGATCACTATGAGGGTCCATCTCAGGAAGATTTGCTTGATGCTGCTCATCTAGTGGTTGAAACAGATCTGCAAGCTCCAAGAATTCCCCATCTTCCAGCTCCTGATCAATCAACTCATCATCCTGAGCAGGCATTGCCCAATGACCCCAACCAGGAAGATCCTCCTCCCCTCTTGCTCTGCATCTTCTGCTGCCTACTGCATAGCTTGCTGGTGGAAGTTCTGCAGCTCCCCTGCCATAACATCTTGAGCTTGATGCTATTGAATAGGCCCAATGAAATGATTAAGCTGATTAGGGTGGTGAAAATTATTAGCTGGCTGAGGATTTCCATCAACAAGCACTGGGTCTTCATCTAGTGGCCCCCCTCCTAGGTGTTCCTACTGAATAATAACAACTGGAACAGTCCATGATTCAGCATTTGGATCATCAGATTCTCCAACCACAATACTGATAGGAACATCTTTCATGTCTTCAACTCTAATTTTGACCATCAGGGCTACCTGTGTGCTCCTTGCCTTGTCCCAAAGTAACATCTTACCAAAGCTTCTGACAACATTAGCCAATTCCTGAATATCCCTCTTAACAAATGGAAACCCAATCAACAAAGCCCAAATGTCTCTATTAAGGGCCAGATTTCTCCAGTTAAGGCCTTGGTTATGCCTCTGGAAAATGATGTGAACATCCCCATGCACATGAGGGAATTGGAGCACAAGGGCATCTCTATCAAAAGGTGATCTTAATCTGACATACGCTTGACCGAAGGGGCACTGACAAATCTCTCAAAACCCTAGATGCTTGACTTGAGTAAGAAACTCACCGATGATCTGCCTCACATTAGGAAAATGAACTTGCTGATTAGGCATGGGGACAATGGTGAGGATTGCCCAGTCTTCATGCCGCGGCAAGGCAGGGTCAGTGATCACCCTCACTCTTGCTGGCCTCCCTTCCACATGGATTGCCTGATGATGTGATGGAAGAAACGGCGTGGAATTGAACGGAAAGTTGGCCATAGCTCTCGGAATAAGCTCTCCCCTCAACTCTGAAGATTGTAGAAACCTACTAACAGTCAACGGAGGCGGAGGTGGAAGAGAGGAGGAGCGAGCAGGATGAGGCGCTGCAGCTTTGGAATTGTTAGGTGGAGGAATAATATGAGGCACTTGATTGTCGGAGGACTCAATAGCATTCCTCGATTGAGGCACCACAATCGCACCATTAATGGGGGCTGCATCAGCAGTAGCAGATACTGAGGCAGTCAATTGATTTGACAATGCAAGAGCGCGGAAGCCCGATCGGCAGCCACTGGGAGTATGGCCCCACCCCTTGCAATTATGACAACGGATATTTTATTCTTGCAGGTCAATCTCTCATGGCCCGTTAATAGACAGCGGACGCAGAAAGCCTTGGGCCGGACCGAGACAGGCCTTTATCGAAAAAGGCTTTCGCCCCGCTTTATATATAAAGCAACGACCAACAACAACCCGGTACAAACGCACGCCACCACAACACACGCACACACCCAAGGCAAGATACATAAGTGCTGAGCGCAGCAACACCACCCCAAGCACTACAAGAGCAGCCGGGTCCTTACCCGTGAACACGCCACTGCGAAGAGATGAAGCCGCATATGACGAACCGTGGGCTCCAAGGTGGTGCCTTCAGGAAGGAAACGACACCGAAGCGCCGCCACCGCCCGACCCGAGAGTCAGAGTTTCCCCTAGAGCAACACGACGGGCAATGATGGCCGCGACGACGCCTTCAGGAAGGGAGCAAGCTTCGCCGCTGCCGGTCCGTCCGAAGATAGGACAGGTTTTCACCCCGGCCCATACTCACCGCCACCGAACGTCACACCCTGGCGACCATGCCGCCCACACGACCATGGTCACTGGGCAGCACCAAGGCACGAGCTTTGCCCATGAGCACCGCGACACCACCACCAGGGCCGCCACCCCGGAATCCAAGACCTCGACGCCACCTCACCAGTTACCTAGAGCCACGCCACCTATAGAGACGGGTGGAAAGGCCTCGCCTTTCGCACCCCTGAGCTGCCCCAACTGGCCACCATCGGCCCGTCCTGCTGCCGGGCGCGAGACTAGTGCGGTCCTGCCGCCGGGCGCGAGACGGGCGCGGTCCTGCCGCCGGGCGCGAGACGGGCGCGGTCCTGCTGCCGGGCGCGAGACAGGCGATGTACCACAGCTGAGAAAAGCCCAGTCCTTCGACAGAAGTGGTGCGTGGGCGACGGGGAGAGGAATCGAAGACCGCCACACGCCGCCTACGGTCGAACCGACGCCGAAACATGTCAGGCGCCGCCGCAGCCGACATGCCAAGCTACCGTGGATCCCTCCACGGCCGGAGCAGCAGCCACACCAGGGTACTGCCCATCCCGCGCCGCCAGCCGGACTCCAGCCGTTGAGTCCGTCGGCCACGCAGCCACCAGATCGTCCACCACACCTGTGCCGCCACCGCCACCACACGCGCCCCGCCGTGCCCTGGCCAGAGCCGGCCAGCATCCGCGACCAGGACGCGCTCCGGCCACCGCCCTACGCCACCAGCCGGGTCCCCGGCGACAAATCCAGCCGAATCTGGCCGGAACCCGGCTCGCCCGCAACCACCAGCACCGCCACCGCCGCGTCAGATCCATTGCCCACTGCAGCCACGAAGGCCGTACCTTGAGCAGGATCCGCCGCCGCCTTCAGCCGCCAGCCAGCAGGACGACGGGCTCCAGCCCACGCCGCCACAGCCCGCGCCGCCCGGCGGCCGGATCTGGCTGATGCAGCCCGGGCACGCCCCGCCGTCGCAGTGCCCGCCACCCAGGCTGCACCAGCGCGCCGCCACCGCCAGAACGCGGAGCCGCCACACCCGCACAACACCGCGCCGCCGCGCCCACCGCCGCGCGACGCACTGGCCCGAAGAAGCACGCCCGCGCAGCCCCCTCGAGCAGGAGGACGCCAGCGCCCCGCCGTTGCCGGCACCGGTCGGGCTTTGCCCGGCTGTGCCCTCTGGCGGCGGCGGAGCAGGGGAAGAGGAGGAGGAGGGGGGCGCTCGACGTGATCTGGTCGCCCTCCCCGTCGCCTCGCGGGGGCGACGCGGGAGGGGTGGTATTCCTTATGCAGAATCCCGAGACAGGCCTTTGGACAGCTAAGGGACCAGGAATAACTCTTGGGCCATTTTAAATTCGCTGATTTGCCGCCTCATTATTGCCCTCCTCCAGAAATTGAAGGCGATCAAAAACCATGGTAACTGCCACCGTGGATTGAGCAGGGCGAGTTCTTTGAGTCTGAGGTGGATTTGAAGCATGATTGTAAAATCTCAGAGCATGCACAACATCAGCAAAAGAATTTGCATTTCTCGAAGGAGAAACCAAGGTCCACCCATCATCTTGATCAGGGTCCGAGAGAGAACGAAACTTCGGCCCATTTGAACCCCATAGGAGAAAACCAAGATTGAATTCAGGCAAGGAGACATTTCCTCCATTGTAAATTGCAAAACCAACATTGATAGAGGAGACCGAGAACTTGAAAAGAGAATCACGAAGTTTCTGAACTTTGAACAAAGAAGCCCGGCCTCCGAAGCAGGAGAGAAGGATTGTACCTATTGACTCCTCCATGAGTCGAATCTTTGACCTTGTAAATTCAGACACCAGAAAGAATTCCCTTTGCCCTTGTTCTACCGTGAAATTGATCGGGAGATTCAGGGGGTGCCAGATGTGATCTTCAAATGCATGACCCCGCTCGAAGCGGAGATCCTCTAGAGACATGTTTCGGACAGGAGAGGTCGCCTTGGCCGGGATGGCTATTGGCGAGAACTGCGGTAGCCGTCGTGACCGGAGTGGCCAGCGACGGGAGGGCTGGACGATGGCCGCTGTGATCGGAGTGGCCAGCGATGGGAGGGCTAGGCGATGGCCGCCGTGGCCGGAGTGGCCAGCGATAGGAGGGCTCGACGGTGGCCGCCGTGATCAGAGTGGCCAGCAATAGGAGGGCTAGGCGATGGCCGCCGTGGCTGGAGTGGCCAGCAGCAGGGCTAGGCTAGGAGGAGCGGAAGCGAGGAAAGGGGCCGCGGTGGTAATTTTGGTAAAAAAACGACGATTTTCTATTATTTCAGCCATAGTTGTGGTCCTTTTCTGCAATTTTCTCTATGTTAATATTGTTGATGGAATGCATGATGTGTAGATGTACAATTCTAACGGGAGTGCTAATAATTTCAAATGGTCCATACGATTTCTGAAAACAATTCGACTTCCTTTTCAATGGTTGTACAGTTACGTGGTCATCAGAGAAGTTTTGCAATGCGTGGATGGCTCAGCTGGATACCCAACCGTGGTGGTCCGGCCACTCTACCAGGCAAAGAGATGGTAAGGATATGTGGACCGTGAACAAATATTGTCTTGACATTTTGCTGTGTATGAAGAAACTGTTGGGGAACGTAGTAATTTCAAAAAAATTCCTACGCACAAGCAAGATCATTGTGATGCATAGCAACGAGAGGGGAAAGTGTTGTCCACGTACCCTCATAAACCGAAAGCGGAAGCGTTAGAACAACGCGGTTGATGTAGTTGTACGTCTTCACGGCCCAACCGATCAAGCACCGAAACTACTGCACCTCCGAGTTCTAGCACACGTTCAGCTCGATGACGTCCCTCGTACTCCGATCCAGCCCAGTGTCGAGGGAGAGTTCCGTCAGCACGACGGCGTGGTGACGATTTTGATGTTCTACCGTCGCAGGGCTTCGCCTAAGCACCGCTACAATATTATCGAGGAGGACTATGGTGGAGGGGGGCACCGCACACGGCTAAGAGATCAAGAGATCAATTGTTGTGTCTCCAAGGGGTGCCCCCCTCCCCGTATATAAAGGAGTGGAGGAGGGGGAGGGCCTGCCCTCTCTCTATGGCGCGCCCTAGGGGAGTCCTACTCCCGTATTAGAAGGAGTAGGAGAGAAGGAAAGGGAAGGGAGAAGGAGAAGGAAGGAAGGGGGCGCCCCCTCCCTAGTCCAATTCGGACTAGACCATGGGGAGGGGTGCGGCCACCCTTTGGGGCCTTTCTCTCCTTTCCCGTATGGCCCATTAAGGCCCAATACGAATTCCCGTAACTCTCCGGTACTCCGAAAAATACCCGAATCACTCGGAACCTTTCCGATGTCCGAATATAGTCGTCCAATATATCGATCTTTACGTCTCGACCATTTCGAGACTCCTCGTCATGTCCCCGATCTCATCCGGAACTCCGAACTCCTTTGGTACATCAAAACTCATAAACTCAACTGTCATCGAAACCTTAAGCGTGCGGACCCTACGGGTTCGAGAACTATGTAGACATGACCGAGACACGTTTCCGGTCAATAACCAATAGCGGAACCTGGATGCTCATATTGGCTCCTACATATTCTACGAAGATCTTTATCGGTCAAACCGCATAACAACATATGTTGTTCCCTTTGTCATCGGTATGTTACTTGCCCGAGATTCGATCGTCGGTATCTTAATACCTAGTTCAATCTCATTACCGGCAAGTCTCTTTACTTGTTATGTAATGCATCATCCCGCAACTAACTCATTAGCTACATTACTTGCAAGGCTTATAGTGATGTGCATTACCAAGAGGGCCCAGAGATACCTCTCCGACAATCGGAGTGACAAAACCTAATCTCGAAATATGCCAATTCAACATGTACCTTTGGAGACACCTGTAGAGCTCCTTTATAATCACCCAGTTACGTTGTGACGTTTGGTAGCACACAAAGTGTTCCTCCGGTAAACGGGAGTTGCATAATCTCATAGTTGTAGGAACATGTATAAGTCATGAAGAAAGCAATAGCAACGTACTAAACGATCAAGTGCTAAGCTAACGGAATGGGTCATGTCAATCACATCATTCTCCTAATGATGTGATCCCGTCAATCAAATTACAACTCATGTCTATGGTTAGGAAACATAACCATCTTTGATTAATGAACTGGTCAAGTAGAGGCATACTAGTGACACTATGTTTGTCTATGTATTCACACATGTATTATGTTTTCGGTTAATACAATTCTAGCATGAATAATAAACATTTATCATGAAATAAGGAAATAAATAATAACTTTATTATTGCCTCTAGGGCATATTTCCTTCAGTCTCCCACTTGCACTAGAGTCAATAATCTAGTTCACATCGCCATGTGATTTAACACCAATATTCATATCTGTATATGATTAACTCCCATGGTTCACATCGTCATGTGACCAACACCCAAAGGGTTACTAGAGTCAATAATCTAGTTCACATCGCTTATGTGGTTAACACCCAAAGAGTACTAAGGTGTGATCATGTTTTGCTTGTGAGAGAAGCTTAGTCAACGGGTCTGTCACATTCAAAACCGTATGTAGTTTGCAAATATTCTATGTCTACAATGCTCTATACGGAGCTACTCTAGCTAATTGCTCCCACTTTCAATATGTATCCAGATTGAGACTTAGAGTCATCTGGATCGGTGTAAAAGCTTGCACCGATGTAACTCTTTATGACGGGCTCTTTTATCACCTCCATAATTGAGATATATTTTCTTAGTCCTCACTAAGGATATTCTTGACCAATGTTCAGTGATCTACTCCTAGATCACTATTGTACTCCCTTGCCAAATTCAGAGCAAGGTATACAATAGGTCTGATACATTGCATAACATACTTTATAGAACCTATGACTGAGGCATAGGGAATGACTTTCATTCTCTTTTCTATTTTCTGCCATGGTCGGGATTTGAGTCTTACTCAATTTCACACCTTTGCAACACAAGCAAGAACTCTTTCTTTGACTGTTCCATTTTGAACGACTTCAAAATCTTGACAAGGTATGTACTTATTGAAAAACTTATCAAGCGTCTTGATCTATCTCAGAAGATTTTGATGCTCAATATGTAAGTAGCTTTACCGAGGTCTTTCTTTTAAAGAACTCCTTTCAAATACTCCTTTATGCTTTCCAGAAAAATTCTACATCATTTCTGATCAACAATATGTTACTCACATATATTTATCAGAAAGGTGGTAGTGCTCCCACTCACTTTATTATAAATACAGGCTTCACCACAAGTCTGTATAAAACTATATGCTTTGATCAACTTATCAAAGCGTATATTCCAACTCTGAGATGCTTGCACCAGTCCATAGATGGATCGCTGGAGCTTGCACATTTTGTTAGCACCTTTAAGATTGACAAAACCTTCTGGTTGCATCATATACAACTCTTCTTTAAGAAAACCATTAAGGAATGCAGTTTTGACATCCATTTGCCAGATTTCATAAAATGTGGCAATTGCTAACATGATTCGGACAGACTTAAGCATCGCTATAGTTGAGAAAATCTCATTGTAGTCAACACCTTGAACTTGTCGAAAACCTTTTTGTGACAAGTTGAGCTTTGTAGATAGTAACACTACTATCAGCATCTGTCTTCCTCTTGAAGATCTGTTTATACAATATGGCTTGCCGATCATCGGGCAACTCCACCAAAGTCCACACTCTGTTCTCATACATGGATCCCATCTCAGATTTCATGGCCTCAAGCCATTTCGCGGAATCTGGGCTCATCATCACTTCCTCATAGTTCGTAGGTTCATCATGGTCTAGTAACATGACTTCCAGAACAGGATTACCGTACCACTCTGGTGCGGACTGTACTTTGGAAGACCCATGAGGTTTTGTAGTAACTTGATCTGAAGTTTCATGATCATCATCATTAGCTTCCTCACTAATTGGTGTAGGAATCACTGGAACTGATTTTTGTGATGAACTACTTTCCAATTTGGGAGAAGGTACAAATTACCTTATCAAGCTCTACTTTCCTCCCACTCACTTCTTTCGAGAGAAACTCCTTCTCTAGAAAGGATCCATTCTTAGCAACAAATGTTTTGCCTTCAGATTTGTGATAGAAGGTGTACCCAACAGTTTCCTTTGGGTATTCTATGAAGACGCACTTCTCCGATTTGGGTTCGAGCTTATCAGGTTGAAAACCTTTTTCATATAAGCATCGCAACTCCAAACTTTAAGAAACGACAACTTAGGTTTACGGCTAAACCATAGTACATACGGTCTCGTCTCAACGGATTTAGATGGTGGCCTATTAAACATGAATGCGGCTGTCTCTAATGCATAACCCCAAAACGATAGTGGTAAACCGATAAGAGACATCATAGATTGCACCATATCTAGTAAAGTACGATTACGACGTTCGGACACACCATTACATTGTGGTGTTCCAGGTGGCGTGAGTTGCGAAACTATTTCACATTGTTTCAAATGAAGACCAAACTCATAACTCAAATATTCGTCTCCACGATCAGATCGTAGAAACTTTATTTTTCTTGTTACGATGATTTTCCACTTGACTCTGAAATTCTTTGAACTTTTCAAATGTTTCAGACCTATGTTTCATCAAGTAGATATACCCATATCTGCTCAAATCATGTGTGAAGGTCAGAAAATAACGATACACGCCGCGAGCCTTAACACTCATCGGATCGCATACATCGGTATGTATTATTTATAATAAGTTAGTAGCTCGTTCCATTGTTCCGGGGAACGGACTTTTAGTCATCTTGCCCAAAAAGGCACGGTTCACAAGCATCAAATGTTTCGTAACCAAGTGATTCCGAAAATCCATCTTTATGGAGTTCCTTCATGCGCTTTACAGCGATATGACCCAAATGGCAGTGCCACAAATAAGTTGCACTATCATTATTAACTTTGCATCTTTTGGCATCAATATTATGAATATGTGTATCACTACGATCGAGATCTAACAAACTATTTTCATTGGGTGTATGACCATTTGAAGGTTTTATTCATGTAAACAGAACAACAATTATTCTCTGACTTTAAATGAATAACCGTATTGCAATAAACATGATCAAATCATATTCATGCTCAACGCAAACGCCAAATAACATTTATTTAGGTTTAACACTAATCCCGAAAGTATAGGGAGTGTGCGATGATGATCATATCTATCTTGGAACTACTTCCAACACTCATCGTCACTTCCCCTTCAACTAGTCTCTGTTTATTCTGTAACTCCTGTTTCGAGTTACTAATCTTAGCAACCGAACAAGTATCAAATAATCAGGGGCTACTATAAACACTAGTAAGGCACACATCAATAACCTGTATATCAAATATATCCTTCTTCACTTTGCCATCCTTCTTATCCACCAAATATTCAGGGCGTTTCCACTTCCAGTGACCATTTCCTTTGCAGTGTAAGCACTCAGTTTCAGGCTTTGGTCCAACTTTGGTCTTCTTCACAGGAGCGACAACTTGCTTGTCATTCTACTTGAAGTTCCCTTTCTTTCCCTTTGACCTTCTTTTGAAACTAGTGGTCTTGTCAATCATCAACACTTGATGCTCTTTCTTGATTTCTGCCTTCGTCGATTTCAACATCACGAAGAGCTCGGGAATCATTTTCGTCATCCCTTGCATACTATAGTTCATCACGAAGTTCCAGTAACTTGGTGATGGTGACTAGAGAACTCTGTCAATCACTATCTTATCTGGAAGATTAACTCCCACTTGATTCAAGCGATTGTAGTACCCAGACAATCTGAGCACATGCTCACTAGTTGAGTGATTCTCCTCCATCTTTTAGCTATAGAACTTGTTGGAGACTTCATATCTCTCAACTCAGGTATTTAAGTTCAATTAATCATATTACTTAAGAACTCCCACTTAGACAGACATCTCTCTAGTCATCTAAGTGATCACGTGATCCAAATCAACTAAACCATGTCCGATCATCACGTGAGATGGAGTAGTCTTCAATGGTGAACATCACTATGTTGATCATATCTACTATATGATTCACGCTCGACCTTTCGGTCTCCGTGTTCCGAGGCCATATCTGTATATGCTAGGCTCATCAAGTTTAACCTGAGTATTCGCGTGTGCAACTGTTTTGCACCCGTTGTATTTGAACGTAGAGCCTATCACACCCGATCATCACGTGGTGTCTCAGCACGAAGAACTTTCGCAACGGTGCATACTCAGGGAGAACACTTCTTGATAATTAGTGAGAGATCATCTTAAAATGCTACCGTCAAACTAAGCAAAATAAGATGTATAAAAGATAAACATCATAGGCAATCATAATATGTGACATGATATGGCCATGATCATCTTACGCCTTTGATCTCCATCTCCAAAGTACTGTCATGATCTCTATCATCACCGGCACGACACCATGATCTCCATCATCTTGATCTATATCAATGTGTCGTCACATGGTCGTCTCACCAATTATTGCTCTTGCAACTATTGCTATCGCATAGCGATAAAGTAAAGCAAATATTTGGCGCTTGCATCTTATGCAATAAAGAGACAACCATAAGGCTTCTACCAGTTGCCGATAAATTCAACAAAACATGATCATCTCATACAACAACTTATATCTCATCTCATACAACAACTTATATCTCATCACGTCTTGACCAAAGTATGACATGCTGGTAAGCAATATGACTTGTATCGCCACAACTCACTTGTGTTCTACTCGTGCATATAACATCTACACATAAAACCTGGCTCGGCTGCCACTGTTGGAGAACGTAGTAATTTCAAAAAAAATCCTACGCACACGCAAGATCATGGTGATGCATAGCAACGAGAGGGGAAAGTGTTGTCCATGTACCCTCGTAGACCGAAAGCGGAAGCGTTAGAACAACACGGTTGATTTAGTTGTACGTCTTCACGGCCTGACCGATCAAGCACCGAAACTACGGCACCTCCGAGTTCTAGCACACGTTCAGCTCGATGACGTCCCTCGTACTCCGATCCAGCCGAGTGTCGAGGGAGAGTTCCATCAGCACGACGGCGTGGTGACGATCTTGATGTTCTACCGTCGCAGGGCTTCGCCTAAGCACCGCTACAATATTATCGAGGAGGACTATGGTGGAGGGGGGCACCGCACACGGCTAAGAGATCAAGAGATCAATTGTTGTGTCTCCAAGGGGTGCCCCCTCCCCGTATATAAAGGAGTGGAGGAGGGAGAGGGCCGGCCCTCTCTCTATGGCGCGCCCTAGGGGAGTCCTATTCCCACCGGGAGTAGGATTCCCCCTTGCCTAGTAGAACTAGGAGCCCTTCCATGTAGAAGGAGTAGGAGAGAAGGAAAGGGAAGGGAGAAGGAGAAGGAAGGAAGGGGGCGCCCCCTGAGGGAGTCCTGGATTAGGGGGTGTCCGGATGGCCGGACTATAGCCTTTGGCCGGACTCCTGGACTATGAAGATACAAGATTGAAGACTTCGTCCCGTGTCCGGATGGGACTTTCCTTGGCGTGGAAGGCAAGCTTGGCGATACGGATATGTAGATCTCCTACCATTGTAACCGACTCTGTGTAACCCTAACCCTCTTCGGTGCCTATATAAACCGGAGGGTTTTAGTCCGTAGGACGAACAACAATCATACCATAGGCTAGTTTCTAGGGTTTAGCCTCTCTGATCTCGTGGTAGATCTACTCTTGTACTACCCATATCATCAATATTAATCAAGCAGGAGTAGGGTTTTACCTCCATCGAGAGGGCCTGAACCTGGGTAAAAACATCGTGTCCCTTGTCTCCTGTTACCATCCGCCTAGACGCATAGTTCGGGACCCCCTACCCGAGATCTGCCGGTTTTGACACCGACATTGGTGCTTTCATTGAGAGTTCCTCTGTGTCGTGATCTTTAGGCCCGATGGCTCCTCCGATCATCAACAACAACGCGGTCCAGGGTGAGACTTTTCTCCCCGGACAGATCTTCGTATTCGGCGGCTTTGCACTGCGGGCCAATTCGCTTGGCCATCTGGAGCAGATTGAAAGCTACGCCCCTGGCCATCAGGTTAGATTTGAAAGTTTAAACTACACGGCTGACGACCGCGGAGACTTGATCTTCGACGGGTTCGAGCCACAGCCAAGCGCGCCGCACTGTCACGATGGGCATGATCTAGCTCTGCCGCCGAACAGTGCCCTGGGGGCCGCACCAGTGTCCGCTCCGACCCTTAGCTCGGAGCCGACTGCGCCGATCGAGGACGGGTGGCTGGACACCGCCTCGGGGGCTGCATCTCTACGGCGATTGAGCCATACACCAACCCTGTCCTTTGTGAAGCTCGTGACTCCAAGGCGTCGGACTCCTCTCCGGACTCCGAACCTTCCGCGCCCCTGCCAATCGAATCCGATTGGGCGCCGATCATGGAGTTCACTGCCGCGGACATCTTTCGGCACTCGCCCTTTGGCGACATCTTGAATTCACTAAAGTCTCTCTCTTTATCAGGAGAGCCCTGGTCGGACTATGGTCAGGAAGGTTGGGATGCAGAGGATGAAGAAATTCAAAGCCCACCCACCACCCACTTCGTAGCCACTGTCGATGATTTAACCGACATGCTCGACTTCGAATCCGAAGACATCGACGGTATGGACGACGATGCAGGAGACGACCAAGAACCAGCGCCTACAGGGCACTGGAAGGCCACCTCGTCATACGACATTTACATGGTGGACATCCCAAAAGATGGGAATGGCGATGGAACAACGGAGGATGACCCCTCCAAGAAACAGCCTAAGCGCCGGCGTCAGCGGCGCCACTCTAAATCCCGCCACAGCAAAAACAGTGATTCCGGCACGGGAGACAATAACACCCCGGACAGTGCCGAAGACAACCCCCTCCAGCAGGATTCAGTGCAGGAGGATGGAGAAGCTAGCCCTCATGAGAGAGAGGCAGGCAGAGAGGTAGAGGACGATAATTACATGCCTCCCTCCGAAGATGAGGCAAGCGTCGATGACGACGAATTTGTCATGCCTAAGGATCCCGTCGAACAAGAGCGTTTCAAACGCAGGCTTATGTCCACGGCAAGCAGCCTCAAGAAAAGCAGCAACAGCTTAGAGCTGACCAAGACTTGCTAGCCGATAGATGGACTGAAGTCCTTGCGGCCGAAGAGTATGAACTCGAACGCCCCTCCAAGAGCTACCCAAAACGCAGGCTGCTACCCCGATTAGAGGAGGAAGCACCTAAACCTACATCACCAGCGCATGATACGGCCGACCGGCCACCTCGTGGCCGCGACAGAGAGGCCTCTCGGCCCTCCACTCAAGCCGCACCCCGGCGCCGCTCAAAAAATACCAAGGCGCGGGGAAATGCGCCAGACCTGCGGGATATATTGGAGGACAAGGCAAGGAAAACAAGATCGATCTACGGATTGCGTGGGCGCCCCACGATACGTGATGATAACCGTCACGCCGGATATGGCAGTTCCGACCGGGCCAAACACAGTAGACAAAGCTCATTTGAGCTGCGTCGTGATATAGCCCAATACAGAGGCGCCGCACACCCACTATGCTTCACAGATGAAGTGATGGATCATCAAATCCCTGAGGGTTTCAAACCCATAAACATTGAATCATACGATGGCACAACAGATCTTGCGGTCTGGATCGAGGACTATCTCCTTCATATCCACATGGCCCGCGGTGATGATCTACACGCCATCAAATACCTCCCGCTCAATCTTAAAGGACCAGCTCGGCATTGTCTTAACAGCTTGCTAGCGGAGTCAATTGGTTGTTGGGAAGACCTGGAAGCCGCATTCCTTGACAATTTCCAAGGCACCTATGTGCGACCACCAGACGCCGATGACCTAAGACACATAATTCAGCAGCCAGAGGAATCGGCCAGACAATTCTGGACACGGTTCCTAACCAAGAAAAATCAAATCGTCGACTGTCCAGATGCAGAGGCCCTTGCAGCCTTCAAACATAACATCCGTGACGAGTGGCTTGCCCGGCACCTAGGACAGGAAAAGCCGAAATCCATGGCAGCCCTCACAACACTCATGACCCGCTTTTGCATGGGAGAGGACAGCTGGCTAGCTCGTAGTAACAACATGACCAAGAGCCCTAGTAATTCGGATACCAAGGACAGCAACGGCAGGTCGCGTCGCAACAAGCACAAGCGCCACATTAACGGTGATAATGCTGAGGATACGGCAGCCAATGCCAGATTGAGAGGCTCTAAACCTGGTCAGCGGAAAAAGCCATTCAAAAGAAATACTCCGGGCCTGTCCAATTTGGACCGAATACTCGATCGCTCGTGCCAGATCCACGGCACCCCCGAAAAACCAGCCAACCACACCAACAGGGATTGTTGGGTGTTCAAGCAGGCAGGCAAGTTAAATGCTGAAAACAATGACAAGGGGCTGCATAGCGATGACGAGGAGGAGCCCCGGCCGCCGAACAATAGAGGACAGAAGGGCTTCCCCCCACAAGTGCGGACGGTGAATATGATATACGCAACCCACATACCCAAAAGGGAGCGGAAGCACGCACGAAGGGACGTATATGCGATGGAGCCAGTCGCCCCAAAGATCAATCCATGGTCCTCCTGCCCGATCACTTTTGATCGAAGGGACCACCCCACTAGCATCCTCCATGGCGGATTCCCCGCATTTGTTCTAGACCCAATCATTGATGGATTTCACCTCATCAGAGTCCTGATGGACGGCGGCAGCAGCCTGAACCTGCTTTATCAGGATACAGTGCGCAAAATGGGCATAGACCCCTCAAGGATTAAACCCACAAAAACGACCTTTAAAGGCGTCATACCAGGTGTAGAGGCCAACTGTACAGGCTCAGTTACACTTGAAGTGGTCTTCGGATCCCTGGATAACTTCCGAAGCGAGGAATTAATCTTCGACATAGTCCCGTTCCATAGCGGCTATCACGCACTACTCAGACGAACCGCATTTGCAAAGTTCAATGCGGTGCCGCACTACGCATACCTCAAGCTCAAGATGCCAGGCCCTCGAGGAGTCATTACGGTCAACGGAAACACCGAACACTCTCTCCGAATGGAGGAGCATACGGCGGCCCTTGCGGCGGAAGTAAAAAGCAGCCTCTCAAGGCAATTCTTGAGTCCGGCTATTCAACGTCTGGACTCCGTCAAGCCCGCCCGGAGTAACCTACAACAAGATTGCCTGGCACGTTCCGAGCACGCGTAGCAATGCGGCCCCAACCCCAGCCCTCGCGAAATTGCGAAACCAGTACTACGCGTACATAATTACGCTCTAGAAATACCATGGGCATAGGGGGAGGGGCACGACCACGGCAGGCCCAGAATGCGGCTCAACCTCACCAGGGGCTCCCGATTGTGTCATTCTTTTTTTCTTACTTTCAGGACTCCATTCTCAAGAAGCCCTGTCTGGCAGTAGAATCGCCGAACACACGGTGCAACAGCCAGGGAAGCAGAAAGCTACGTCGAGTGTCCAGGTGGTCTCTATAACGAGCTGTATACTTGTTTCACATATCATCCCGCAGCTCGCCCCTGGAAGGGGACATGTCAAATAGTCACGTCCATTGCTTATCGCACTATTTGTATCGTTCTGCTTTTACCGCAGCCTTTTTGAATAAACAATACATAGCTTCTGCCTATTATTGCATTCCTTTTTTTATCTATATATGTTCACTTATGACATGTTGCATCCGTACACTTTGGTACGGCCAAATACACCAGGGGCTTAAGTACCCCAAAATATGGTGTGATAAGTTCGAACACTTTCACAAGTGTGGCACCCCGAACTTATAACATTATATGCATCGGCTCCGAATCATGTCTTGGGTCAATAGTTGGGTTTGCCCGGCTCCCATGTTTTGGTACCTTACGTTCCGTTCTATCGGCTAAGGTAGCGCTGGGAGAACCACTGCGATTGTGCCTCGGTTGAGCTGGGTTAAGCACCTCAGTGGAGAAAGCTAAAACTGAACATCATGATAGGGCGAGAGCCGGTCGCTGTTCGAGAGGTTTTCGAGTCCCTAAAGACTTATGCCGCTTAGAGCGAGGAGTCGGCTTTGTGCGGCCCAGGCATGGATAGCGCCCCGAACTCGGTCTTCCGAATACTAGGGGCTTCGCCGAAATTTAAAATTATAGAATTCTATGGCTAAGTGAGAGTGTTCAAGCATTATAGTCCGGTTGCCTCGTTCGTTGTGTTGAGCGCCTCCCTCGAAGGACCCAAGAATGGGAAAAAGAGCGCTCAAGTTTATCCCGAACACCCCAGCACTCGTGGCATGGGGGCAGGAGACGATGACTCACCATCTCTCAAATTTAATAAATGGCAGCACAGAAGGTAATATTTTAAATTCACAAGCGTTGCTTAGTGCATATGAACAAGTTTTCAGCGTACAGGATAACAAATGCGAGTTTACTCAAAAATTACATCTTTGGAGCATTCACCCGCTATAAGGCGGGCACCCTTCAGGACGTATGAATTCACCCGCTAGAAGCCATAAAATCCGAGATAGGATCCATGTATGAAAACAAAGTGTAGACTTTAGAAGAACTACTTGATGGTCGTAAGGCTGTTGAGTACAGATGGATTTTGAAAGGAAGACAGACAATGATGGTAAGTGTCACCATTGAGAAAGCTCGACTTGTTGTTAAGATGTTTTTCGACAAGTTCAAGGAGTTGACTGCGATGAGACTTTCTCACTCGTAGCGATGCTAAGAGTCTGTTGGAATTATATTAGCAATTACTGCATTATTTATGAAATCTTGCAGATAGGATGTCAAAACATTGTTTCCTCGACGATTCTTGAGGAAAGGTTGTATGTGATACAACCGGAAGGTTTTGTCTATCCTGAAATATGCTAATAAGTATGCAAAGCTCCAGCAATCCTTCTGAGGACTGGAGTGAGCATCTCGGAGTTGGAATATATGCTTTGATGATGATCAAAGATTTTGGGTGTATACAAAGTTTATGAGAAACTTGTATTTCCAAAGAAGTGAGTGGGAGCACTATAGAATTTCTGATGAGTATATGTTGTTGACATATTAATGATCAGAAATGACGTAGAATTTCTGGAAAGCATATAGGGTTATTTGGAAAGTGTTTTCAATGGAAAACCTGGATTAAGCTACTTGAACATTGAGCATCAAGATCTATAAGGATAGATCAAAACGCTTAATAGTACTTTCAAATGAGCACATGCCTTGACGTGATCTTGAAGGTGTTCAAGATGGATCAGAAATGAGCACATGCCTTGACGTTTAATAGTACTTTCTTGCGCGAGTAGAACACAATTTGTTGTGGGCGTAGATTTGTCAACTTTCTTGCCGTTACTAGTCCTTTCTTGCTTCAGCGGTATTGTGGGATGAAGCGGCCCGGACCAACCTTACATGTACGCTTACGTGAGACCGGTTCCACCGACTAACATGCACTAGTTGCATAAGGTGGCTGGCGGGTGTCTGTCTCTCCTACTTTAGTTGGAGCGGAATCGATGAACAGGGTCCTTATGAAGGGTAAATAGAAGTTGACAAATCACGTTGTGGCTTTAACGTAGGTAAGAAAACGTTCTTGCTAGAACCCTAATTCAGCCACGTAAAACTTGCAACAACAATTAGAGGACGTCTAACTTGTTTTTGCAGCAAGTGGTTTGTGATATGATATGGCCAAAGTTGTGATGAATGATGAATGATCTATATGTGATGTATGAGATGTTCATGCTATTGTAATAGGATTCACGACTTGCATGTCGATGAGTATGACAACCGGCAGGAGCCATAGGAGTTGTCTTTATTCTTTTATATGACCTGCGTGTCATCAAGAAACGCCATGTAAATTACTTTACTTTATTGCTAAACGCGTTAGCCATAGTAGTAGAAGTAATAGTTGGCGAGCAACTTCATGGAGACACGATGATGGAGATCATGATGATGAAGATCATGGTGTCAAGCCGGTGACAAGATGATCATGGAGCCCCAAGATGGAGATCAAAGGAGCTGTGTGATATTGGCCATATCATGTCACGTTTATTATTTGATTGCATATGATGTTTATCATGTTTTGCATCTTGTTTACTTAGAACGACGGTAGTAAATAAGATGATCCCTCATACTAATTTCAAGAAGTGTTCCCCCTAACTGTGCATCATGAGCTAGGTCTATGCGTAGGTCTATGCGTAGTTCTAAGTAAACAAGATGTATAAACAAATAAGATGTATAAACATGATAAACATCACATTGTTCAACTAGTGCATGTTAGTCGGTGGAACCGGTCTCACGTAAGCGTACGTGTAAGGTTGGTCCGGGCCGCTTCATCCCACAATACCGCTGAAGCAAGAAAGGACTAGTAACGGCAAGAAAGTTGACAAATCTACGCCCACAACAAATTGTGTTCTACTCGCGCAAGAAAGTACTATTAAACGTCAAGGCATGTGCTCATTTCTGATCCATCTTGAACACCTTCAAGATCACGTCGAGGCATGTGCTCATTTGAAAGTACTATTAAGCGTTTTGATCTATCCTTATAGATCTTGATGCTCAATGTTCAAGTAGCTTAATCCAGGTTTTCCATTGAAAACACTTTCCAAATAACCCTATATGCTTTCCAGAAATTCTACGTCATTTCTGATCATTAACATATACTCATCAGAAATTCTATAGTGCTCCCACTCACTTCTTTGGAAATACAAGTTTCTCATAAACTTTGTATACACCCAAAATCCTTGATCATCATCAAAGCATACATTCCAACTCCGAGATGCTCACTCCAGTCCTCAGAAGGATTGCTGGAGCTTTGCATACTTATTAGCATATTTCAGGATAGACATAACCTTCCGGTTGTATCACATACAACCTTTCCTCAAGAATCGTCGAGGAAACAATGTTTTGACATCCTATCTGCAAGATTTCATAAATAATGCAGTAATTGCTAATATAATTCCAACAGACTCTTAGCATCGCTACGAGTGAGAAAGTCTCATCGTAGTCAACTCCTTGAACTTGTCGAAAAACATCTTAACGACAAGTCGAGCTTTCTCAATGGTGACACTTACCATCATTGTCTGTCTTCCTTTCAAAATCCATATGTACCTAATAGCCTTACGACCATCAAGTAGTTCTTCCAAAGTCTACACTTTGTTTTCATACATGGATCCTCTCTCGGGTTTTATGGCCTTGAGCCATTTATCGGAATCTGGGCCCACCATCGCTTCTCCATAGCTCGTAGGTTCATTGTTGTCTAGCAACATGACTTCCAAGACAGGATTACGTACCACTCTGAAGTAGTACGCATCCTTGTCATCCCACGAGGTTTGGTAGTGACTCGATCCGAAGTTTCATGATCACTATCATAAGCTTCTACTTCAATTGGTGTAGGTGCCACAGGAACAACTTCCTGTGCCCTGCTACACACTTGTTGAAGTGACGGTTCAATAACCTCATCAAGTCTCCACCATCCTCCCACTCAATTCTTTCGAGAGAAACCTTTCCTCGAGAAAGGACCCAATTCTAGAAACAATCCCTTATTGCTTTCGAATCTGAGACAGGAGGTATACCCAACTGTTTTGGGTGTCCTATGAAGATGCATTTTATCCGCTTTGGGTTCGAGCTTATCAACCTGAAACTTTTTCATATAAGCGTCGCAGCCCCAAACTTTTAAGAAACGACAACTTAGGTTTCTCTAAACCATAATTCATACGGTGTCATCTCATCGGAATTACGTGGTGCCCTATTTAAAGTGAATGTGGTTGTCTCTAATGCCTAACCCATGAACAATAGTGGTAATTCGATAAGAGACATCATGGTACGCACCATATCCAATAGGGTGCAACTATGATGTTCGGACACACCATCACACTATGGTGTTCCAGGCTGTATCAGTTGTGAAACAATTTCCACAATGTCTTAATTCTATGCCAAACTCGTGATTCAGATATTCATCTCTATGATCATATCATAGATCTTTTATCCTCTTGTCACGATGATCTTTCAACTTCACACTGAAATTACTTGAACCTTTCAAGAATTTAGACTCGTGATTCATCAAGTAAATATACTCAACATCTACTTGAATCATCTGTGAAGTAAGAACATAACGATATTCACTGCATGCCTCAGCACTCATTGGACTGCACACATCAAAATGTGTTACTTCCAACAAGTTGCTATCTTGTTCCATCTTACTGAAAATGAGGCTTTTCAGTCATCTTGCCCATGTGGTATGATTTGCATGTCCCAAGTGATTCAAAATCAAGTGAGTCAAAACGGTCCATTTGCATGGAGTTTCTTCATGCATATACACCAATAGACATGGTTCGCATGTCTCAAACTTTTCAAAAACGAGTGAGCCCAAAGATCCATCAATATGGAGCTTCTTCATGCGTTTTATACCGATATGACTTACGTGGCAGTGCCACAAGTAGGTGGTACTATCATTACTATCTTTTGGCATGAACATGTGTATCACTACGATCGAGATTTAATAAACCACTCATTTTAGGTGTAAGACCATTGAAGGTATTATTCAAATAAACAGAGTAACCATTATTCTCCTTAAATAAATAACCGTATTGCGATAGACGTAATCCAATCATGTCTATGCTCAACGCAAACACCAAATAACAATTATTTAGGTTTAACACCAATCTCTTTGGTAGAGGGAGCGTGCGATGCTTGATCATATCAAGCTTGGAAAAACTTCCAACACATATCGTTAGCTCACCTTTAGCTAGTCTCCGTTTCATTCCGTAGCCTTTATTTCGAGTTACTAACACTTAGCAACCGAACCGGTATCTGATACCCTGGTGCTACTAGGAGTACTAGCAAAGTACACATTAACACAATGTATATCCAATATACTTCTATCGACCTTGCCAGCCTTCTTATCTACCAAGTATCTAGGGTAATTCTGCTCTAGTGGTTGTTCC
Organism: Triticum aestivum; assembly: GCF_018294505.1. Lineage (NCBI taxonomy): Eukaryota > Viridiplantae > Streptophyta > Magnoliopsida > Poales > Poaceae > Triticum > Triticum aestivum. The sequence goes on from NC_057807.1 coordinate 285,189,822, forward strand.
CCTTATTACAGAAGCACTTAGTCTCGGGTTTGGGTTTTACCTTGGGTTTCTTCACTAGAGCAGCAGCTGATTTGCCGTTTCATGAAGTATCCCTTCTTGCCCTTGCCCTTCTTGAAACTAGTGGTTTCACCAACCATCAACAATTGATGCTCCTTCTTGATTTCTACTTTCGCGGTGTCAAACATCGCGAGTACCTCAAGGATCATCATATCTATCCCTGATATGTTATAGTTCATCACGAAGCTCTAACAGCTTTGTGGCAATGAGTTTGGAGAACCATCACTGTCTTATCTGGAAGATCAACTCCCACTCGATTCAAATGATTGTTGTACTCAGACAATCTGAGCACAAGCTCAACAATTGAGCTTTTCTCCTTAGTTTGCAGGTTAAGAAAGTCATCGGAGGTCTTATACCTCTTGACATGGGCACGAGCCTGAAATCCCAATTTCAGCCCTCAAAACATCTCATATGTTTCGCGATGTTTCAAAAACGTCTTTGGTGCCTCAACTCTAAACCGTTTAACTGAACTATCACGTAGTTATCAAAACGTGTATGTCCGATGTTCGCAACATCCGCAGACGGCGTTTGGGGTTCAGCACACTGAGCGGTGCATTAAGGACATAAGCTTTCTACTGTCCGCATAATCGCTACTATCAACTTTCAACTATATTTTCTCTAGGAACATATCTAAACAGTAGAACTATAGCGTGAGCTACGACATAATTTGCAAAATCCTTTTGGCTATGTTCAGGATAATTAAGTTCATCTCATGAACTCCCACTCAGATAGACATCCCTCTAGTCATCTAAGTGATTACATGATCCGAGTCAAACTAGGCCGTGTCCGATCATCACGTGAGACGGACTAGTCATCATCGGTGAACATCTTCATGTTGATCGTATCTTCTATACGACTCATGTTCGACCTTTCGGTCTCCGTGTTCCGAGGCCATGTCTGTACATGCTAGGCTCGTCAAGTTAACCCTAAGTGTTTCGCGTGTGTTCCGAGGCCATGTCTGTACATGCTAGGCTCGTCAACACCCGTTGTATTTGAACGTCTGAATAAAACACCCGATCATCACGTGATGTTTTGAAACAGCGAACTGTCGCAACGGTGCACAGTTAGGGGAGAACACTTCTTGAAATTGTTGTAAGGGATCATCTTATTTACTACCGTCGTTCTAAGCAAATAAGATGTATAAACATGATAAACATCATATGCAATCAAATAGTGACATGATATGGCCATCATCACTTTGCTCCTTTTGATCTCCATCTTCGGGGCTCCATTATCATCATCGTCACCGGCATGACACCATGATCTCCATCATCATGATCTCCATCATCGTGTCTTCATGAAGTTGCCTCGCCAACTATTACTTCTACTACTATGGCTAACGGTTAGCAATAAAGTAAAGTAATTACATGACGTTTAAGTTGACACGCAGGTCACAAATAAATAAAGACAACTCCTATGGCTCCTGCCGGTTGTCATACTCATCGACATGCAAGTCGTGATTCCTATTACAAGAACATGATCAATATCATACATCACATATATCATTCATCACATCCTTTTTGGCCATATCACATCACATAGCATACCCTGCAAAAACAAGTTAGACATCCTCTAATTGTTGTTTGCATGTTTTACGTGGCTGCTATGGGTTTCTAGCAAGAACGTTTCTTACCTACGCATGAACCACAACGTGATATGCCAATTGCTATTTACCCTTCATAAGGACCCTTTTCATCGAATCCGATCCGACTAAAGTGGGAGAGACAGACACCCGCCAGCCACCTTATGCAACTAGTGCATGTTTGTCGGTGGAACCGGTCTCACGTAAGCGTATGTGTAAGGTTGGTCCGGGCCGCTTCATCCCACGATGCCGCCGAATCAAGATAAGACTAGTAACGGCAAGCATATTGAACAATATCGACGCCCACAACTACTTTGTGTTCTACTCGTGCAAAGAATCTACGCAATAGACCTAGCTCATGATGCCACTGTTGGGGAACGTAGCAGAAATTCAAAAATTTTCCTACGAATCACCAAGATCTATCTATGGAGAGACCAGCAACGATTAGAAAGAGAGTGCATCTACATACCCTTGTAGATCGCTAAGCGGAAGCGTTCAAGTGAACGGGGTTGATGGAGTCGTACTCGTCGTGATTCAGATCACCGATGATCTAGTGCCGAACGGACGGCACCTCCGCGTTCAACACACGTACAGCTCGGCGATGTCTCCCACGCCTTGATCCAGCAAGGAGAGAGGGAGAGGTTGAGGAAGACTCCATCCAGCAGCAGCACAACGGCGTGGTGGTGAAGGAGGAGCGTGGCAATCCTGCAGGGCTTCGCCAAGCACCTACGGGAGAGGAGGAGGTGTCACGGGAGGGAGGGAGGCGCCAAGGGCTCAGGTATGGATGCCCTCCCTCCCCTCCACTATATATAGGGGCAGGGGAGAAGGGGGAGGCGCAGCCTTTCCCCCTACTCCAAGAAAGGGGTGCGGCTAAGGAGGGGGGAGGAGTCCATCCTCCCCAAGGCACCTCGGAGGTGCCTTCCCCCTTTAGGACTCTCCCCTTTTTCCTTTATCTTGGCGCATGGGCCTCTAGGGGCTGGTGCCCTTGGCCCACGTAGGCCAAGGCGCACCCCCTACAGCCCATGTGGCCCCCCGGGGCAGGTGGCCCCACCCGGTGGGCCCCCGGGACCCTTCCGGTGGTCCCGGTACAATACCGATGACCCCGAAACTTGTCCCGATGGCCGAAACAGGACTTCCTATATATAAATCTTTACCTCCGGACCATTCCGGAACTCCTCGTGACGTCCGGGATCTCATCCGGGACTCCGAACAACATTCGGTAACCACATACAAACTTCCTTTATAACCCTAGCGTCATCGAACCTTAAGTGTGTAGACCCTACGGGTTCGGGAGACATGTAGTCATGACCGAGATGTTCTCCGGTCAATAACCAACAGCGGGATCTGGATACCCATGTTGGCTCCCACATGTTCCACGATGATCTCATCGGATGAACCACGATGTCAAGGACTCAATCGATCCCGTATACAATTCCCTTTGTCTAGCGGTATGGTACTTGCCCGAGATTCGATCGTCGGTATACAGATACCTTGTTCAATCTCGTTACCGGCAAGTCTCTTTACTCGTTTCGTAACACATCATCCCGTGATCAACCCCTTGGTCACATTGTGCACATTATGATGATGTCCTACCGAGTGGGCCCAGAGATACCTCTCCGTTTACACGGAGTGACAAAATCCCAATCTCGATTCGTGCCAACCCAACAGACACTTTCAGAGATACCCGTAGTGTACCTTTATAGCCACCCAGTTACGTTGTGACGTTTGGCACACCCAAAGCACTCCTACGGTATCCGGGAGTTGCACAATCTCATGGTCTAAGGAAATGATACTTGACATTAGAAAAGCTTTAGCATACGAACTACATGATCTTGTGCTAGGCTTAGGATTGGGTCTTTGTCCATCACATCATTCTCCTAATGATGTGATCCCGTTATCAACGACATCCAATGTCCATGGTCAGGAAACCGTAACCATCTATTGATTAACGAGCTAGTCAACTAGAGGCTTACTAGGGACATGGTGTTGTCTATGTATCCACACATGTATCTGAGTTTCCTATCAATACAATTCTAGCATGGATAATAAACGATTATCATGAACAAGGAAATATAATAATAATCAATTTATTATTGCCTCTAGGGCATATTTCCAACAGCCCTCATAATACATCTCGGGCTTGCGATACTCCTTGCCCGGTGGTGGTCTGTCCGTCACAAGCTTCTCAGCGTCCATCTTGCCCCAGTGCACTTTAGCACGGGCAAGGGCCCTACGGGCACCTTCGATGCAGACGGAGCGCTTGACGACTTCAATCCATGGACAGGCGTCCACTAGCCGCCTCACCAGCCCAAAGTAGCTCCTAGGCATGGCTTCCTTAGGCCACAACCGAACTATGAGGCCCTTCATGGCCTGTTCGGCCACCTTATGGAGCTCGACCAGCTGCTTCAGCTGGTCGCTCAAGGGCACCGGGTGTCTGGCCTCAGCATACTGAGACCATAACACCTTCTCCGTCGAGCTCCCCTCCTCGGCTCGGTAGAATGCGTCAGCATCGGACACACTGCGGGGCAAATCTGCGAATGCTCTTGGAGAGATCCGGATTCGGGTAAGTAACAAGTAATTCACTTTCACGTGCCTGCTTTGCATAAAGAGTGCCTTACCCACCGCTATCTTCTTCATCGCTTCAATTTCCTGGAGGGCTTTTTGGGCTTCGGCCTTAGCGGCTTTGGCGCTCTCAACGGCCGAGGCGAGCTCGGACTCTCGAGTCTTTGAGTCATGCTCCAAACTCTCGTGTTTTTCCACGAGAGCCTGGAGCTCTTGCCGCACCTCCGCCACCCGTGCCTCCTGCTTCTCTCGCTCGGTGCACTCCACGGCCGCATTGCTTTCGGCCTTGGACACCACTTCCTTCAGGGTCGCCATCTCGTTCGTGGCCCCTGCAATACTCACGTTATTTCTGTCATTTTTTGCAACCACATCTTTTATATACTTCCATAAGGTATTACTTACCTTCCTTGTCCTCGAGCTGCTTTTTGGCAAGGCCGAGCTCGTTCTCGGACCGCTCGAGGCTTTGCTTCAATGCATTAACCTCCGCAGTCAGTGCGGCAGAGGTCAGCAGCGCAGCCTGCATTCCCCATATTGACATACTTATGTTAGACTCCTGCGTACATCTTTTTAGATCCTCAGTTCGGCTTTTCTTTCCGAACACCAAACTGAGCATCAGGGGCTACTGTCTATGCGGTAATATTTTTACATATCTTAAATACATACCTCAAAGCCTGTTAGAAGGCTGGCACAGGCTTCAGTCAGCCCGCTCTTGGCGGACTGAACTTTCTGGATCACCACACTCATGACAGTGCGATGCTCCTCATCGATGGAGGCACCGTTAAGCGCCTCCAACAAATTATCCGGTGCCTCCGGTTGGACGGAGGTCACCGGTGTCGCAGTCTTGCCCTTCTTACGAAGGGGCTGCCTGCCGGACTCCGGAACCACTGAAGGTTCCGGTGCGGAGTCCGGCCCAGGGCCGGACTTAGAGCCCTTTGGGGTTTTATCCCCCTTGCGCCTGGAGTCCGGGAGCTTGCCTTGCGGCGCCTCCTGGAACACCTTTTCCTGGCTGGGCCCCTTTTGGGACCCCACCTCGGCGTCATCCGCAGCGCGAGGAGAGGAGGCAGCCGGAAGTGAGGCGCTATTCACGTCCGACGAATCCAGGGAGCCGCTCGTTGAAGCGTCGAGCTCGTCCTTGGGCGGGCTGCAGGGTTATATTCGGCGTTAGGAGATTCTGTACGACAAACAAAACGCCATGAGTTATTCTGGTATCCGAACACTTACAATGTCGCCAGGGGCTTAGCCCTCGGTGGCCACTCCTCTTTGCCGTCGTCGGCGTTGGTGGAGTAGTCCGGAGGAAGGGTCCTTCCCTTCTTGGACCCTCCGGTCTCCCCAGTTGGGGCGGCCTTCCTTTTCTTCTCTCCCCCCACTGGGGGAGAGGCCTCTTTTTCCTCCTCCTCATCTTCGCGGGAGGAGTCCACCTCGGAGTCATCGGACGATGAGTTCGACAACACCTGGCGCCGGGAACTCCTTTGAGTTCCCCATGGCCTTCTTCTCCGGCACCACATGAGGTGCCGGAACCGGCAGCCCCGTCAATCGGGCGTCCGCTGGGTCTTCTGGCAAGGGAGCCGGACAGTCAACCTGCCCGGATGTCTTCTGCCAATCCTGTCAAAGGCAAGGGAATTTAGATCCCGCATAGAGTCAAACTATGGAAAACAAGAGTCCCGTAAAGGGTAAAGTAGCTTACCTCGCTGGCTTGATGCTGCGAGCTGAATCCGCGATCTTCGGTAGCGGATGCGGGAGCCTCGGCGCCCTTGAACAGCACCTTCCAGGCATCTTCGTACGTAGTGTCGAAGAGCCTGCTCAAGGTTTGGTGTTGTGTCGGATCAAACTCCCACAAGCTGAAGGCCCGTTGTTGGCACGGGAGGATCCGACGGATGAGCATGACCTGGACTACGTTGACAAGCTTGCGCTTCTTGTTCACCAGGTTTTGGACGCATGTTTGGAGTCCGGTCAGCTCTTCCAAATTACCCCACGTCAGGCCCGTCTCCTTCCAGGAGGTGAGTCGTGTAGGAAAGCCAGATCAGAATTCAGGGGCCGCCACCCATTTAGGGTCACGCGGCTCGGTGATGTAGAACCACCCCGATTGCCACCCCTTTATGGTCTCCACGAAGGAGCCCTCGAGCCATATGACGTTGGCCATCTTGCCCACCATGGCACCTCCGCACTCTGCTTGGCAGCCGCCCACTACCTTCGGCTTGACATTGAAGGTCTTCATCCATAAGCCGAAGTGGGGCTGGATGCAGAGGAAGGCCTCGCACACGACGATGAACGCCGAGATGTTGAGGATGAAATTCGGGGCCAGATCATGGAAATCCAGGCCGTAGTAGAACATGAGCCCCTGGACAAATTGGTGAAGTGGAAAACCTAGTCCGCGGAGGAAGTGGGTGAGGAACACCACCCTCTCATGGGGCCTGGGGGTGGGGATAAGCTTCCCCTTGTCGGGGAGCCGATGCACGATGTCGCTGGACAAGTTTCCGGCCTTCCGCAGCTTTTTGATGTGCCCCTCCGTGATGGAGGAGACCATCCACTTGCCTCCTGCTCCGGACATGGCTGGGGAAGGTTGAGGCGAGATGTGCGGACTTGGGCGCTGGAGCTCGAGTGCGTGGAAATGGATGAGCAAAGGAGGAAGAAGGCGTAGGTAAAAAGGTGGATCCTTATCCCCTTATATGAACGGACGAAGCTATGCGTCCCCACCAGCCTGGTAAAACTCGCTTATCTCCCGAGCGCCGTAATCAATGGCGCGGTTGGGTTACCCACGCCCGTATTGATGAGAATCCCGGAATAAGGGGACACGATCTCTGCTTTGAAAAGACGTGCCAAGGAAACTGCCTCACTAAATGCGATGAGGTGGGACAGTAAAAACGATTCGAATAAAGGCTTGGCCGTGGTGTGATGTCACACCATGGAATACATCAGCAGATTGAATTTGTTGTGTAAATATTATTCTCTCTACAGTGGTATGTGGAACTTATTTTGCAGAGCCGGACACTATTCTTGTGTTCAAAATCTTCTATGAAGTATTCGGAGGAGGAACCCGCCTTGCAATGCCAAAGACAATATGCGCGCCGGACTCGTCGTCATTGAAGCCTGGTTCAGGGGCTACTGAGGGAGTCCTGGATTAGGGGGTGTCCGGATGGCCGGACTATAGCCTTTGGCCAGACTCCTCGACTATGAAGATACAAGATTGAAGACTTTGTCCCGTGTCCGGATGGGACTTTCCTTGGCGTGGAAGGCAAGCTTGGCGATACGGATATGTAGATCTCCTACCATTGTAACTGACTCTGTGTAACCCTAACCCTCTTCGGTGCCTATATAAACCGGAGGGTTTTAGTCCGTAGGACGAACAACAATCATACCATAGGCTAGCTTCTAGGGTTTAGCCTCTCTGATCTCGTGGTAGATCTACTCTTGTACTACCCATATCATCAATATTAATCAAGCAGGAGTAGGGTTTTACCTCCATCGAGAGGGCCCGAACCTGGGTAAAAACATCGTGTCCCTTGTCTCCTGTTACCATCCGCCTAGACGCACAGTTCGGGACCCCCTACCCGAGATCTGTCGGTTTTGACACCGACACCCCCCTCCCTAGTCCAATTCGGACTAGACCATGGGGAGGGGTGCAGCCACCCTTTGGGGCCTTTCTCTCCTTTCCCGTATGGCCCATTAAGGCCCAATACGAATTCCTGTAACTCTCCAGTACTCTGAAAAATACCCGAATCACTTGGAACCTTTCCGATGTCCGAATATAGTCGTCCAATATATCGATCTTTACGTCTCGACCATTTAGAGACTCCTTGTCATGTCCCCGATCTCATCCGGGACTCCGAACTCCTTCGGTACATCAAAACTCATAAACTCATAATACAACTGTCATCGAAACCTTAAGCGTGCGGACCCTACGGGTTCGAGAACTATGTAGACATGACCGAGACACGTTTCTGGTCAATAACCAATAGTGGAACCTGGATGCTCATATTGGCTTCTACATATTCTACGAAGATCTTTATCGGTCAAACCGCATAATAACATACGTTGTTCCCTTTGTCATCGGTATGTTACTTGCCCGAGATTCGATCATCGGTATCTTAATACCTAGTTCAATCTCGTTACCTGCAAGTCTCTTTACTCGTTATGTAATGCATCATCCTGCAACTAACTCATTAGCTACATTGCTTGCAAGGCTTATAGTGATGTGCATTACTGAGAGGGCCCAGAGATAACTCTCCGACCATCGGAGTGACAAAACCTAATCTCGAAATACGCCAACTCAACATGTACCTTTGGAGACACCTATAGAGCTCCTTTATAATCACCCAGTTACGTTGTGACGTTTGGTAGCACACAAAGTGTTCCTCCGGTAAATGGGAGTTGCATAATCTCATAGTTGTAGGAACATGTATAAGTCATAAAGAAAGCAATAGCAACATACTAAACGATCAAGTGCTAAGGTAACAGAATGGGTCATGTCAATCACATCATTCTCCTAATGATGTGATCCCGTTAATCAAATGACAACTCATGTCCATGTTTAGGAAACATAACCATCTTTGATTAATGAGCTAGTCAAGTAGAGGCATACTAGTGACACTATGTTTGTCTATGTATTCACACATGTATTATGTTTTCGGTTAATACAATTCTAGCATGAATAATAAACATTTATCATGAAATAAGGAAATAAATAATAACTTATTATTACCTCTAGGGCATATTTCCTTCAGAAACTGCAATGACTATTAACAATGTCTGACCTTTGGGGCACGCCAGTTTGAAGAAGGTCAACACAGAGGAAGACCAATGTATGCGAGCTAGTCTGCTTAAGGGAAATTTCCAATGCATGACTAGAATGCCAACGAGGTTCACAATCATTGTCCTAAGCCTACAGTTGTAGACCCGCCGCTTGGCATTTCCTCTATTTCCATGTTGTATTTGAAAGATAAAATCGTATACTATGTATAGTCAAGATCCTGGAAAATGGTTGGTATATTCCATCCTTCTGTTGCACTTCTCGTATCATGTATTTATCACTACTGTAGGATGCTGGTAACACGACACTACGATCAGAGACCCTTTGACGAAACTATGTGTGATGCATTAATCGTAAACGGTGATGTTAAAAAAAGTCAAAAAAGATGCAAAAACTTTTGAGATGAAGGATACATATAACACGGTTCAGATTTTAGTTGCCTGTGCGATGCGAGGCATACGGTTCAGTTAAATTAACTGTTTGCGATGAGGCAGAACAAAAAACGGGCAGCTAGATGAAGGCATGTGCGATATACGACATACAGTTCACTCGGCTAAATTGTTTGTGATGAGGCGGAACAACAGAAACAGGCAGCCAGATGAAGGTGTGTGTGATATATGACATTGTTGGGGAATGTAGCAGAAATTCAAAATTTTCTACGCATCTCCAAGATCAATCTATGGAGAGACTAGCAACGAGATAGAGGGGAGTGTATCTTCATACCCTTGAAGATCGCGATGCAGAAGCGTTACAAGAACGCGGTTGGTGGAGTCGTACACGCAGCAATTCAGATCGCGGTCGATTCTGATCTAAGCGCCGAACGGACAGCGCCTCCGCGTTCAACACACGTACAGCCCGGGGACGTATCCTCCTTCTTGATCCAGCAAGGGGAGAGGAGAAGTTGAGGGAAAACTCCAGCAGCGCGACGGCGCGGTGGCGATGGAGCTCCTGGTTCTCCGGCAGGGCTTCGCCAAGCACTACGGAGGAAGAGGAGGTATTGAAGGAGGGAGGGGCTGCGCCAGGGGAAGGGTGCGGCTGCCCTCTCTCTCCCTCACTATATATAGGGGGAAGGGGAAGGAGGAGACACCCTTAGGGTTTTCCTAGGGGAGGGGCGGCGGCCATAGGGGAAACCCTAGATGGGTTTGGGCGCCCCCACCCCTAGGAAACTTGCCCCCCAAGCCGGGAGGGGTGGCTGCCCTAGGGGAGGCGCCCCCACCTCTCCATGTTACGTGAGATGGGGTGGGAGGGGCACTCAGCCCCTTAGTGGGCTGATGTGCCCCCTCCCATTGGCCCATAAGGCCCCCAATGCTTGCCGGGGCCTACGAAACCCCTTTCGGACATGCTGGTCGTCACCCGGTACCCCCGGAACAATTCCGGACTCCAATACCCTTCGTCCAATATATTGATCTTCACCTCCGGACCATTCCGGAGTTCCTCGTCATGTCCAGGATCTCATCTGGGACTCCGAACAACCTTCGGTAACCACATACTATTTCCCATAACAACTCTAGCATCACCGCACCTTAAGTGTGTAGACCCTATGGGTTCGGGAATCATGCAGACATGACCGAGACAGCTCTTCGGCCAATAACCAACAGCGGGATATGGATACCCATGTTGACTCCCACATGTTCCACGATGATCTCATTCGATGAACCATGATGTCGGGGATTCAATCAATCCTGTATACAATTCCCTTTGTCAATCAGTATGTTACTTGCCCGAGATTCGATCGTCGGTATCCCAATACCTCGTTCAATCTCGTTACCGGCAAGTCTCTTTACTCATCCATAATGCATGATCCCATGACTAACTACTTATTCACATTGAGCTCGTTATGATGATGCATTATCGAGTGGGCCCAATGATACCTCTCTGTCATACGGAGTGACAAATCGCAGTCTCGATTCGTGCCAACCCAACAGACACTTTCGGAGATACCTGTAGTGCACCCTTATATCCACCCAGTTACGTTGTGACGTTTGGTACACCCAAAGAATTCCTACGATATCCGGGAGTTTCACAATCTCATGGTCTAAGGAAATGATACTTGACATTAGAAAAGCTCTTAGCAAACAAACTACACGATCTTGTGCTATGGTTAGGATTGGGTCTTGTCCATCACATCATTCTCCTAATGATGTGATCCTGTTATCAATGACATCCAATGTGCATGGTCAGGAAACCATAACCATCTATTGATCAACGAGCTAGTCAACTATAGGCTCACTAGGGACATGTTGTGGTCTATGTATTCACACATGTATTACGGTTTCCAGTTAATACAATTATAGCATGAACAACAGACAATTATCATGAACAAGGAAATATAATAATAACCATTTTATTATTGCCTCTAGGGCATATTTCCAACAGTCTCCCACTTGCACTAGAGTCAATAATCTAGTTCACATCACTATGTGATTGTAATGAATCCAACACCCATGGGGTTTTGATCATATCTTGCTTGTGAGAGAGGTTTTTAGTCAACGGGTCTGAACCTTTCAGATCCGTGTGTGCCTTACAAATCTCTATGTCATCTTGTAGATGCAGCTACTATGCACTATCTGGTACTATTTTAAATAACTGCTCTACTATACGAATCCAGTTTACTACTCAGAGTCATCCGGATTAGTGTCAAAGTTTGCATCGACGTAACCCTTTACGACGAACTCTTTAGCACCTCCATAATCGAGAGAACTTCCTTAGTCCACTAGTTACTAAGGATAACTTTGACCGCTGTCCTGTGATCCATTCCTGGATCACTCTTGTACCCCTTGACTAACTCATAGCAAGGCACACTTCAGGTGCGGTACACAACATAGCATATTGTAGAGCCTACGTCTAAAGCATAGGGGACGGCCTTCGTCCTTTCTCTCTCTTCTGCCATGGTCAGGTCTTGTGTCTTACTCAATACTCACACCTTATAACATAGCCAAGAACTCCTTCTTTGCCGATCTATTTTGAACTCCTTCAAAATCTTGTCACGGTATGTATTCATTTGAAAGTACTATTATGCATTTTTGATCTATCCTTATAGATCTTGATGCTCAAGGTTAAGTAGCTTAATCCAGGTTTTCCATTGAAAAACACTTTTCAAATAACCCTATATGCTTTCCAGAAATTCTACATCATTTCCGATCATCAATATGTCAACAACATATACTCATCAGAAATTCTATAGTGCTCCCACTCACTTCTTTGGAAATACAAGTTTCTCATAAACTTTGTACAAACCCAAAATCTTTGATCATCTCATCAAAGCGTATATTCCAACTCCGAGATGCTTACTCCAGTCCTTAGAAGGACCGCTGGAGCTTTGCATACTTGTTAGCATCTTTTAGGATGGACAAAACCTTCTGGTTGTATCATATACAACCTTTCCTCAAGAAAATTATCGAGGAAACAATGTTTTGACATCCTATCTGCAAGATTTCATAAATAGTGCAGTAACTGCTAATATAATTCCAACAGACTCTTAGCATCGCTACGAGTGAGAAAGTCTCATCGTAGTCAACTCCTTGAACTTGTTAGAAAATATCTTAACGACAAGTCGAGCTTTCTTAATGGTGATACTTACCATCATTGTCCGTCTTCCTTTTAAATCCATCTGCACCCAACAGCCTTACGACCATCAAGTGGTTCTTCCAAAGTCTACACTTTGTTTTCATACATGGATCCTCTCTCGGATTTTATGGCCTCGAGCCATTCGTCGGAATCCGGGCCCACCATCGCTTCTCCATAGCTCGTAGGTTCATTGTTGTCTAGCAACATGACCTCCAGGACAGGGTTGCCATACCATTCTGGTGTGGAACGTGTCCTTGTGGACCTACGAAGTTCAGTAGCAACTTGATCCGAAGTACCTTGATCATCATCATTAACTTCCTCTCTAGTCGGTGCAGGCACCACAGAAACATCTTCCTGAGCTGCGCTACTTTCCGGTTCGAGCGACAGTACTTCATCAAGTTTTACTTTCCTCCCACTTATTTCTTTTGAGAGAAACTTTTCCTTGAGAAAGGACCCATTTCTAGAAACAATCACTTTGTTTCCAGATCTGAAATAGGAGGTATACCCAACTGTTTTGGGTGTCCTATGAAGATGCATTTATCCGCTTTGGGTTCGAGCTTATAAGGCTAAAACTTTTCACATAAGCGTCGCATCCCCAAACTTTTAAGAAACGACAGCTTAGGTTTCTCCAAACCATAGTTCATACGGTGTCATCTCAACAGAATTATGTGGTACCCTATTTAAAGTGAATGCGGTTGTCTCTAATGCCTAACCCATAAACAATAGTGGTAATTCGATAAGAGACATCATGGTATGCACCATATCCAATAGGGTGCAGTTATGATGTTCGAACACACCATCACACTATGGTGTTCCAGGCGGTATTAGTTGTGAAACAATTTCCACAATGTCTTAATTGTGTGCCAAACTCGCAACTCAGATATTCATCTCTATGATCATATCATAGACATTTTATCCTCTTGTCACGATGATCTTCAACTTCACTCTGAAATTACTTGAACCTTTCAATAATTCAGACTTCTGTTTCATCAATTAAATATACTTAGCATCTACTCAAATCATCTGTGAAGTAAGAACATAACGATATCCACCGCGTGCCTCAGCACTCATTGGACTGCACAGATCAAAATGTATTACTTCCAACAAGTTGCTTTCTTGTTCCATCTCACTGAAAATGAGTCCTTTCAGTCATCTTGCCAATGTGGTATGATTTGCATGTCTCAAGTGATTCAAAATCAAGTGAGTCCAAACGATCCATCTGTATGGAGTCTCTTCATGCATATATACCAATAGACATGGTTCGCATGTCTCAATCTTTTCAAAAATGAGTGAGTCCAAAGATCCATCAACATGGAGCTTCTTCATGCATTTTGTACCAATATGACTCAAATGGAAGTGACACAAGTATGTGGTACTATCATTACTATCTTATATCTTTTGGCATGAACATGTGTATCACTACGATCGAGATTCAATAAACTCATTTTAGGTGCAAGACCATTGAAGGTATTATTCAAATAAACAGAGTAACCATTATTCTCCTTATATGAATAACCGTTTTGCGATAAACATAATCCAATCATGTCTATGCTCAACGCGAACACCAAATAACAATTATTTAGATTTAACACCAATCCTGATGGTAGAGGGAGCGTGCGATGTTTGATCACATTAACCTTGGAGACACTTCCAACACATATCGTCATCTCACATTTAGCTAGTCTCCGTTTATACCGTAGCTTTTTATTCCGAGTTACCAACACTTAGCAACCGAACCGGTATCTAATACCCTGGTGCTACTAGGAGTACTAGTAAAGTACACATTAATATAATGTATATCCAATATACTTCTGTCAACCTTGCCAGCCTTCTCATCTACCAAGTATCTAGGGTAGTTCTGCTTCAGTGACTGTTCCCTCATTACAGAAGCACTTAGTCTCGGGTTTGGGTTCAACCTTGGGTTTCTTCACTAGAGCAGCAACTGATTTGCCGTTTCACGAAGTATCCCTTCTTGCCCTTTCCCTTCTTGAAACTAGTGGTTTTACTAACCATCAACAATTGATGCTCCTACTCGATTTCTACTTTTGCGGTGTCAAACATCGCGAATTTCTCAAGGATCATCATGTCTATCCCTGATATGTTATAGTTCATCACGAAGTTCTAATAGCTTGGTGGCAGTGACTATGGAGAACCATCACTAACTCATCTGGAAGATTAACTCCCACTCGATTCAAGTGATTGTAGTACTCAGGCAATCTGAGCACATGCTCAATGATAGAGCTTTTCTCCCTTAGTTTGCAGGTTAAGAAACTTGTCGGAGGTCTCATACCTCTTGATGTGGGCACGAGCCTGGAATCCCAATTTCAGCTCTTGGAACATCTCATATGTTCTGCGATGTTTCAAAATGTCTTCGGTGCCTCAATTCTAAACTGTTTAACATTACGCACTGAACTATCACGTAGTCATCAAAACGTGTATGTCAGATGTTCGCAACATCCACAAACGACGCTCGAGGTTCAGCACACCGAATGGTGCATTAAGGACATAAGCCTTCTGTGCAGCAATGAGGACAATCCTCAGTATACGGACCCAGTCTGCATAATTGCTACTATCAACTTTCAACCAAATTTTCTCTAGGAACATATCTTAAACAGTAGAACTAAAGCGTAAGCTACGACATAATTTGCAAAGACCTTTTGACTATGTTCATGATAATTAAGTTCATCTGATTATTAATGAACTCCCACTTAGATAGACATCCCTCTAGTCATCTAAGTGATACATGATCCGAATCAACTAGGCCGTATCCGATCATCACGTGAGACGGACTAGTCATCATCGGTGAACATCTTCATGTCGATCGCATCTGCTATACGACTCATGTTCGACCTTTCGGTCTCTTGTGTTCCGAGGCCATGTCTGTACATGCTAGGCTCGTCAAGTCAACCTAAGTGTTTTGCATGTGTAAATCTGGCTTACACCCGTTGTATGCGAACGTTAGAATCTATCACACCCGATCATCATGTGGTGCTTCGAAACAACGAACCTCCGCAACGGTGCACAGTTAGGGGGAACACTTTCTTGAAATTTTATGAGGGATCATCTTATTTATGCTACCGTCGTTCCAAGCAAATAAGATGCAAAAACATGATAAACATTTCATGCAGTCAAATAGTGACATGATATGGCCAATATCATTTTGCTCCTTTTGATCTCCATCTTCGGGGCCCCATGATCATCATCGTCACCGGCATGACACCATGATCTCCATCATCATGATCTCCATCATCGTGTCTTCATGAAGTTGTCTCGCCAACTATTACTTCTACTACTATGGCTAACGGTTTAGCTATAAAGTAAAGTAATTACATGGCATTATTCAATGACACGCAGGTCATACAATAAATTAAGACAACTCCTATGGCTCCTGCCGGTTGTCATACTCATCGACATGCAAGTCGTGATTCCTATTACAAGAACATGATCAATCTCATACATCACATATATATCATTCATCACATCCTTTTGGCCATATCACATCACACGGCATATGCTGCAAAAACAAGTTAGACGTCCTCTAATTGTTGTTGCAAGTTTTTACGTGGCTGCTATAGGTTTCTAGCAAGAACATTTCTTACCTATGCCAAAACCACAACGTGATATGACAATTGCTATTTACCCTTCATAAGGACCCTTTTCATCGAATCCGATCCGACTAAAGTGGGAGAGACAGACACCCGCTAGCCACCTTATGCAACTAGTGCATGTCAGTCGGTGGAACCTGTCTCACGTAAGCGTACATGTAAGGTCGGTCCGGGCCGTTTCATCCCACGATGCCGCCGAATCAAGATAAGACTAGTAGTGGCAAGTAAATTGACAAAATCGACGCCCACAACAGCTCGTGTTCTACTCGTGCATAGAAACTACGCATAGACCTAGCTCATGATGCCACTGTTGGGGAATGTAGCAGAAATTCAAAATTTTCTACGCATCACCAAGATCAATCTATGGAGAGACTAGCAACGAGAGAGAGGGGAGTGCATCTTCATACCCTTGAAGATCGCGATGTGGAAGCGTTACAAGAACGCGGTTGGTGGAGTCGTACACGCAATGATTCAGATCGCGGTCGATTCCGATCTAAGCGCCGAATGGACGGCGCCTCGGTGTTCAACACACGTACAGCCCGGGGACGTCTCCTCCTTCTTGATCCAGCAAGGGGAGAGGAGAAGTTGAGGGAAAACTCCAGCAGCGCGACCGCGTGGTGGCGATGGAGCTCGTGGTTCTCCGGTAGGGCTTTGCCAAGCACTACGGAGGAAGAGGAGGTGTTGGAGGAGGGAGGGGCTCCGCCAGGGGAAGGGTGCGGCTGCCCTCTCTCTACCTCACTATATATAGGGGGAAGGGGAAGGAGGAGACGCCCTTAGGGTTTCCCTAGGGGAGGGGCGGCGGCCACAGGGGAAACCCTAGATGGGTTTGGGCGCCCCCACCCCTAGGAAACTTGCCCCCAAGCCGGGAGGGGTGGCTGCCCTAGGGGAGGCGCCCCCACCTCTCCAAGTTACATGAGATGGGGTGGGAGGGGTGCTCAGCCCCTTAGTGGGCTGATGTGCCTCGTCCCCTTGGCCCATAAGCCCCCCCAACGCTTGTCGGGGCCTCTGAAACCCCTTTCGGACACGCAGGTCGTCACCCGGTACCCCCGGAACAATTCCGGACTCCAATACCCTTCGTCCAATATATCGATCTTCACCTCCGAACCATTCCAGAGTTCCTCGTCATGTACAGGATATCATCTGGGACTCCGAACAACCTTCGCTAACCACATACTATTTTCCATAACAACTCTAGCATCACCGAACCTTAAGTGTGTAGACCCTACGGGTTCGGGAATCATGCAGACATGACCAAGACAGCTCTCCGGCCAATAACCAACAGCGGGATCTGGATACCCATGTTGACTCCCACATGTTCCACGATGATCTCATTGGATGAGCCACGATGTCGGGGATTCAATCAATCCCGTATACAATTCCCTTTGTCAATCAGTATGTTACTTGCCCGAGATTCGATCGTTGGTATCCCAATACCTCGTTCAATCTCGTTACCGGCAAGTCACTTTACTCGTCCATAATGCATGATCCCGTGACTAACTACTTAGTCACATTAAGCTCGTTATGATGATGCATTACCGAGTGGGCCCAGAGATACCTCTCCGTCATACGGAGTGACAAATCCCAGTCTCGATTCGTGCCAACCCAACAGACACTTTCAGAGATACCTGTAGTGCACCTTTATAGCCACCCAATTACGTTGTGACGTTTGGTACACCCAAAGAATTCCTACGGTATCCGGGAGTTTCACAATCTCATGGTCTAAGGAAATGATACTTGACATTAGAAAAGCTCTTAGCAAACGAACTACACAATCTTGTGCTATGCTTAGGATTGGGTCTTGTCCATCACATCATTCTCCTAATGATGTGATCCCGTTATCAATGACATCCAATGTCCATGGTCAGGAAACCATAACCATCTATTGATCAATGAGCTAGTCAACTAGAGGCTCACTAGGGACATGTTGTGGTCTATGTATTCACACATGTATTACGGTTTCCAGTTAATACAATTATAGCATGAACAACAGACAATTATCATGAACAAGGAAATATAATAATAACCATTTTATTATTGCCTCTAGGGCATATTTCCAACAGACATATAGTTCACTCGGATGAATTGTTTGTGATTAGGCAACGGAAAAGAAACGGCCAGCCAGATCAAGGTGTGTGCGATATACGACATACGGTTCACTCAGATAAACTGTTTTCGATTAGGCAATGTAACAGAAACGGTTCAGCCAGATCGTGGTGTGCGCAATGGAGGGCATACAGTTCATTCCGATAAACTGTTTGTGTTGAGCCAAGAGAACATAAATGTTTCATATAAATAAGATGTGTGTAATACGCGACAAATATCCAATTACATAGGTGGCTAGTACACACATGACATTTCCACACACCAAAGTAAACTATTACATGCATAATTAACTAGGATAAATGATCATCTACTTCTTGTGCTAACTCAATGTTCCTTCTATGCTAAGTTTGGATTAATTGATGGCATTTTATGAACACGCCACCATTTCCCGCCATTTTCTCACTGGTTTCCCGCCACCAAGCGATATTGCGCATAAACCTAAGCGGTGCGCGATGCACGGAGGCAACAAGCATAGCCTACAGCATATCCACCTTTTCCAAGCATGCCAACCCACCAAAGCACCGACTCTACCACCAACCTCGTCGACGAGGAAAACGAGAAGGCGCCACGGCCCGTCAAGGCCGAGGTGCTTCCCTGCAACGTGATGGATGATGTCGTGATGCACATCATTGCCAGGGTTGAGCAGACCCTTGGCGCATGGCGCTTCAGCACCGTGGATCAAGATAGGCATGTCAGCGCTGAGAGGCTGCAGCTCGCCGCACAACATGATTGATGGCGTGCCGCAGAGCAAGCTAGGTGCGTCCGCGTCGATAGGCTGCGGCTCACCGCATGGCGAGACCGTTAGAGCGCCGCAGAGCGAGAGGTGCGATGCGTCGCACAGCAAGAGCGGATCCATCGGTGCTTGCCTGCTGTTGATAGGGCGTCGCAGCTGGGTACACGTCCCGTCAACACCCCATTCTTCGCCAGGAGTAGGCAGAGGCCCTCTACGCCATACTTGCACAAGAGGCCGGCCGCACCGTACTTGCACCGGACGCCCACCACTCCCTTCGCATGGGTCGCGTCGTTCGCCTTGTCCGCGGCCCGCTCGATGCCAATGCGCTGGTCGCTAGGCTCGACTGCCTCCTTGGCCCAGGTGTCCACCTGGGCGTAGTAGAGGAACATGGTCATTGCATCCTTGTGCTGGTGATCTCCGATGAACTAGCCAACTTGGAGCTCAAGATCACGCTCCAGATGTACCGCGAGTGTGTCGATCGCTTAGACGAACACCTACACGAGTTCAGGCAGAGGAAGAGCTACCGTAGGCAAGGGCTGCTGGTCATGGTCTCATGGATGCGTTTTATTTTTTTGAGTCATTTCGACGTGGATCGCTATGTATTCACAACAATCATAATATTGCTATGTTTATTGCTATGTTTCAATGTGTGTACTCTGTTTTCCGTTCTTATATGTTCTATTTCGATATGTGTATTCTGCTTTCCATTCTGTATATGTGGATGATAACAGCTAGATACAAATTAGTATACAAAAATAGATAGAAAATGAAATTCATAATATATATATATATTAATTGTTCATTAATTCATCACAGAATATATATAATATCATCACATATACGTGATGATACTTAACTACTAGGTACAATGCATAAAATTGAAAACGAACAATACTAATACTAATAATCCCTCCTGGGGCAGTATTCTGGCAGCCCCTCGCCAGCAGCACCCTGGTGTGCGGCGCCTTCCCAGCGCGGAGGCAGTACTTCACCTCCTCCGCCTCGCAGCGCTTGACATACCGATCTGCCTCTTGCTGGCGGACGAGCGCGAACAATCTTGCCATTTCATTGGGCGCCCACCGGAGCTCCTCGTAGGTGGCACGCTGGAGCTTATCAACCCACCTCCATGAAGTGATGAGGCGCCTAGCGCCTTTGACCTTCCTCATGAAGTACCTGTCTTCCTACACCTCCTCCGCACGATGACGCTCCCACCCCCAAAGCTCTACCGCCTCCTTTTTCCAGGCGGCATCACAGGCTTCACAGGCCGCCTAGTACCTGGCTTCCTCCTCCACCATCTCCTTCTTGAATGCCACTTGCCCGGCTTTCTCAGCCGACGGCAGCGACTTCCACAGACAATGATTGCATTGGCCCCGAAACCACTCCAAAGTTGGGGGGGTCTGGCGCAACCTCGTCCGGCAACACATAGGGGTCCTCCCTGTCACTGCTCTTCGACTGAGCATTGATAACCCACAAGTGTAGGGGATCACAACAGTTTTCGGGGGTAGAGTATTCAACCCAAATTTTTTGATTCGACACAAGGGGAGCCAAAGAATATTCTTAAGTATTAGCAGTTGAGTTGTCAATTCAACCACACCTGGATAACTTAGTATCTGTAGCAAAGTATTTAGTAGCAAAGTAGTATGATAATAATGGTAACAGTGGCAAAAGTAAAGATAATAGTTTTGTAGTAGATGTAACAGTAGCAAACGGAAAAGTAAATAAGCGAAGCACAATATGTGAAAAGCTCGTAGGCATTGGATCAGTGATGGATAATTATGTCGGATGCGATTCCTCATGTAATAGCTATAACATAGGGTGACACAGAACTAGCTCCAGTTCATCAATGTAATGTAGGCATGTATTCCGAATATAGTCATACGTGCTTATGGAAAAGAACTTGCATGACATCTTTTGTCCTACCCTCCCGTGGCAGCGGGGCCCTAGTGGAAACTAAGGGATAATAAGGCCTCCTTTTGATAGAGTACCGGAACAAAGCATTAGCACATAGTGAATACATGAACTCCTCAAACTATGGTCATTACCGAGAAGTATCCCGATTATTGTCACTTCGGGGTTGTCGGATCATAACACATAATAGGTGACTATAGACTTGCAAGATAGGATCAAGAACTCACATATATTCATGAAAACATAATAGGTTCAGATCTGAAATCATGGCACTCGGGCCTTAGTGTCAAGCATTAGGCATAGCAACATCAATCTCAGAACATAGTGGATACTAGGGATCAAACCCTAACAAAACTAACTTCACTACATGGTAAATCTCATCCAACCCAGCACTGTCCAACAAGCCTACGATGGAATTACTCACGCACGGCGGTGAGCATCATGAAATTGGTGATGGAGGATGGTTGATGATGACGACGGCGACGAATCCCCCTCTCTGAAGCCCCGAATGGACTCTAGATCAGCCCTCTCGAGAGAGATTAGGGCTTGACGGTGGCTCCGTATCGTAAAACGCGATGAAACTTTCTCTCTGATTTTTTCTCTCCGCGAAACAGAATATATGGAGTTGGAGTTGAGGTCGGTGGAGCATCAAGGGGCCCACGAGACAGGGGGTGCGCCCAGGGGGTGAGGGCGTGCCCCCACCCTCGTGGACAGGGTGTGGGCCCCCTGGCCTTGATTCTTTCACCAGTATTTTTTATATTTTCCAAAAGTTATCTCCATGGATTTTCAGGTCATTCTGAGAACTTTTGTTTTCTGCAAAATAAACAACACCATGGCAGTTCTGCTGAAAACTGCGTCAGTCCGGGTTAGTTTCATTCAAATCATGCAAATTAGAGTCCAAAACAAGGGCAAAAGTGTTTGGAAAAGTAGATACATTGGAGAAGTATCAACTCCCCCAAGCTTAAACCTTTGCTTGTCCTCAAGCAATTCAGTTGATAAACTGAAAGTGATAAACAAAAAATTTACAAACTCTATTTGCTCTTGTTGTTGTAAATATGTAAAGCCAGCATTCAAGTTTCAGCAAAGATTATGAACTAACCATACTCACAAGAACACTTAGGTCTCATGTTTACTCATATCAATGGCATAATCAACTAGCGAGCGATAATAATAAAACTTGGATGACAACACTTTCTCAAAACAATCACAATATGATATAACAAAATGGTATCTCGCTAGCCTTTCTGAGACCGCAAAACATAAATGCAGAGCATCTTTAAAGACCAAGGACTGACTAAACATTGTAATTCATGGTAAAAGAGATCCAGTCAAGTCATACCTAATATAAACCGATAATAATGAATGCAAATGACAGTGTGCTCTCCAGCGGGTTCTTTTTAATAAGAAGGATGATGACTCAACATAAAGTAAATAGATAGGCCCTTCGTAGAGGGAAGCAGGGATTTGTAGAGGTGCCAGAACTTGATTTTAAAATAGAGATGAATAACATTTTGAGCGGCATACTTTCACTGTCAACACAACAACTATGAGATGGCGATATCTTCCATACTACATGCATTATAGGCAGTTCCCAAACAGAATGGTAAAAGTTTATACTCCCCCACCACCAACAAGCATCAATCCATGGCTTGCTCGAAACAACGAGTGCCTCCAACTAACAACAGCCCTGGGGGAGTTTTGTTTAATTATTTTGATTTGCTTTGATTTTTTTGATCATGGGACTGGGCATCCCGGTTACCGCCATTTTCTCATGAATGAGGAGCGGAGTCCACTCCTCTTGAGAATAACCCACCTAGCATGGAAGATATAGACAAACCTAGTTGAAACATGAGCTGCTCGAGCATACAAAATAGAATTTCATTTGAAGGTTTGGAGTTTGGCACATACAAATTTACTTGGAACGGCAGGTAGATACCGCATATAGGAAGGTATGGTGGACTCATATGGGATAACTTTGGGGTTTAAGGAGTTTGGATGCACAAACCTCATTCCCGCTTAGTACAGGTGAAGGCTAGCAAAAGACTGGGAAGCAACCAACTGAGAGAGCGACAATAGTCATGAACATGCATTAAAATTAATTTACACCGAGTACAAGCATGAGTAGGATATAATCCACCATGAACATAAATATCGTGAAGGCTATGTTGATTTGTTTCAACTACATGCGTGAACATGTGCCAAGTCAAGTCACTCAATTCATTCAAAGGAGGATACCATCCCATCATACCACATCACAATCATTTTAATAGCATGTTGGCACGCAAGGTAAACAATTATAACTCATAGCTAATTAAGCATGGCACACGCAACTATAATCTCGAAATGTCATTGCAAATATGTTTACTTCATAATAGGCTGAATCAGGAACGATGAACTCATCATATTTACAAAAATAAAAGAGGTCGAGTTCATACCAGCTTCTCTCATCTCAATCAGTCCATCATATATCGTCATTATTGCCTTTCACTTGCACGACCGAACGGTGTGTATAATAATAATAGTGCACGTGCATTGGACTAAGCTGGAATCTGCAAGCATTCAACTCAAGAGAGAAGACAAAGTAATATGGGCTTTAAATTAAATAAACAATCATGCATATGAGAGCCACTTAACATTTTCAATATGGTCTTCTACTCTCAACCCCCAAAGGAAAGAAAAGAAAATAAAACTATTTACACGGGAAAGCTCCCAACAAGTAAAAGAAGAACGAGAAATCTTTTTGGGTTTTCATTTTAATTTCTACTACAAGCATGGAAATTAAACTAACTAAATTTTTTTGGTTTTTTCTTAAGGTTTATCAAACACACAAGAAGAAAGATAGAAAAAGAAAATTAAACTAGCATGGATAATACAATGAAAGAGTATGAGCACCGACAACTAGAATAGTGTGTGAACATGAATGTAAAGTCGGTGAGAAATACGTACTCCCCCAAGCTTAGGCTTTTTGCCTAAGTTGGTCTATTGCCAAGGATAGCCTGGCTGATATCTGTAGTTATAACTGGGGTCGTACTGAGATGCAGCAGCAAATGCATCCTAAGCTGCGGGATGTTGGCGAGCCGCCTCCGCTCTCCCCTCGTGTTCAGCTGCCTCCTCCCTGGTAACAACATATCTTCGTTTTGCCTGGTAATCAAATAGGAAAGGAGCAGGGAGAGTAACATGGACAGAGCTACGTCTGTCAAAGATTAGTCGATACTGGAGGAATTCCTCGTTCCTGAAAAGAAAACGATGTTTGACCATCGCATCATAATCTAAATAAGCAGGAGGCAATTCCATATCCCCCTCTCGTGGGGCTATACCAAGATAATGAGCAACACAGCTCGCATAAATCCCTCCAAATAAATCTCCAGACATATCATTATTATGCAACCTACGTGCAACTATTGCCCCCAAGTTGTAATCTTTATTACCTAACACAGCACTCTTGAGGACACAAAGATCAAGGACACACATGTGACATGCTTCATCTTTACCGTTAATGCATCTACCAATGAAGAGAGAAAAATAATGTATAGCAAGAAAATGAATGCTCCCTATGGTAGCTTGTGCTATATCCCTAGATTCTCCCACGGTAATACTAGCAAGAAAGTCTTTATATTCAGATTTGTGGGGGTCATTAGCATTGCCCCACTGCGGGAGTTTGCAAGCAGTTGTGAAATCTTCTAAGTCCATGGTGTAAGATTTATCATAAATATCAAATAGGACACTCTGAGAATTACGTGAAGATTTATATTTAAATCTTCTCACAAATGAATCAGTCAATTGGTAGTACCAAGGACACTTATCTTGTAAGAAATCCTCAAGATCAGCATTACGCACATATGTGTCAAATTCATCCTTAATGCCTGCATTGACCATAAAATCGTCTGATGGCCACTCACAAGCTCGCACTTCGGCATCCCTTGGTGGTTCATCGTCTTGCTCACGCATAGCATGCCTGGGCCCTTTCTTTATTGAGGAACCACCTTGATACATTCTCCAAGACATATTTCTTTTTCTGAAAAATTACTGAATTTTTTAGTAACTTCAAAATAAAAGTGAATGAAACTAAACAAGATTGGTAGCAACTACTCCTACAAGTGCCTAGAGCCTATATCATGCATTAGAATTACTTGGGACCTCATAAATTTGACATGCAAGCTCAAGAATAGGGTCACCTATGCAGCAAAAATTTGCAATGAATAAAGCACTAGAACAAAAATTAATTGGATCAATGGAGGAGTCACATACCAAGCAACAATCTCCCAAAGCAGTTTTGTGAATGGCGCTTTGAGCACCGAGATCAAAAATCGCAGCAAAATGAGCCAGAACTCGTGCTTGAGCTGGATGGGGATTTTTTGGGAGGAAGATGAAGTGTGTGGGTGCAGGAATAAGTGGTGGGGGGCCACCGTGGGCCCACGAGACAGGGGGGCGCGCCCAGGGGGTGTGGGCGCGCCCTCCACCCTCGTGGCCAGGTGCTTGCCCCCCGCAGTGTTTTCAGTGCCTAAAATCCTCAAATAATCCATAAAAAATCATACTAAATTTGCAGGGCATTTGGAGCATTTTTATTTTCTGGATATTTTTTATTGCACGGATAATTCAGAAAACAGACAGATAATACTATTTTTGCTTTATTTATTCTAAATAACAGAAAGTAAAAAGAGGGTACAGAAGGTTGTGCCCTCTAGTTTCATCCATCTCATGATCATCAAAATGAATCCACTAACAAGGTTGATCAAGTCTTGTAAACAAACTCATTCTGAATAACACGGAACTGGAGAAATTTCGAATAACACTAAGTTACCTCAACGGGGATATGAACATCCCCAACAATAAGAATATCATACTTTTTCTTGATAGTAGGAAGAGGAAATTCAAAACCTCCAATAATGATAGTTGGAATTTTTCCAATAGAATTGATGCTATGAACTTGAGATTGTTTCCTCAGAAAGTGTACCGTATGCTCATTGCCATTAACATGAAAAGTGACATTAACTTTGTTGCAATCAATAATAGCCCCTGCAGTATTCAAAAAGGGTCTACCAAGGATAATCGACATACTATCATCCTCGGGAATATCAAGAATAACAAAGTCCGTTAAGATAGTGACATTTGCAACCACAACAGGCACATCCTCATAAATACCGACAGGTATGGCAGTTGATTTATCAGCCATTTGCAAAGATATTTCAGTAGGTGTTAACTTATTCAATTCAAGTCTACGATATAAAGAGAGAGGCATAACACTAACACCGGCTCCAAGATCACATAAAGCAGTTTTAACATAATTTCTTTTAATGGAGCATGGTATAGTGGGTACCCCTCGATCTCCAACTTTCTTTGGTATTCCACCCTTAAAAGTGTAATTAGCAAGCATGGTGGAAATTTCAGCTTCCGGTATCCTTTTATTTGTAATTATATCCTTCATATATTTAGCATAAGGATTTAATTTAAGCATATCAGTCAAGCGCATACGTAAGAAAATAGGTCTAATCATTTCAGCAAAATGCTCAAAATCCTCATCATCCTTTGTCTTGGATGGTTTAGGAGGAAAGGGCATGGGTTTCTGAACCCATGGTTCTATTTCTCTACCGTGCTTCCTAGCAACAAAGTCTCTGTTATCATAACGTTGATTCTTTGATTGTGGGTTATCAAGATCAACAGCAGGTTCAATCTCTACTTCATTATTTTTGCTAGGTTGAGCTTCAACATGAACATTATCATTAGCATTATCACCAGGTTCATGTTCATCACCTGATTGTGTTTCAGCATCAGAGATAGAAATATCATTAGGATTCTCAGGTGTGTCTACAACAGGTTCACTAGAAGCATGCAAAGTCCTATCGTTTTCCTTTTTCTTCTTTTTGGAAGAACTAGGTGCCTCTAAATTATTTCTCTGGGAATCCTGCTCGATTCTCTTAGAGTGGCCTTTAGGATACAAAGTTCCTGAGTCATTCTACCAGTTCTAGTAGCCACTCTAAGAACAAAGTCATGTTTATTATTTAATTCATCGAGCAAATCACTTTGATCTTTAAGTACTTGCTCAACTTGAGTGGTAACCATAGAAGCATATTTGCTAATGAGTTTAAGTTCACCTTTAACTCTAGCCATATAATCACTCAAGCGTCCTATCTCGAAAGCATTATTCTTTAATTCTCTACCAACATAAGCATTAAAACTTTCTTGTCTAGCCATAAAGTCATCAAATTCATCTAAGCATGCGCTATGGAATTTAGTAGAGCGAATTTCAACTTTATCGTATCTATAGAGAGAATTTACCTTTACTACCTGTGTCGGGTTATCAAGACAATGTGTTTCTTCAACAGGCGGTATATTAAGACCATGTATTTCTTCAATAGGAGGTAAATTCTTAACATCTTCAGCTTTAATACCTTTTTCTTTCATTGATTTCTTTGCATCTTGCATATCTTCAGGACTGAGAAATAGAACACCCCTCTTCTTCGGAGTTGGTTTAGGTATAGGCTCAGGAGTTGGCTCAATTGGCTCAGGAATTGCCTCAGGAATTGGCTTAGGAAGAGTCCAATTATTTTCATTAGTCAACATATTATTCAATAGTAATTCAGCTTGGTCGACTGTTCTTTCCCTGAAAACACAACCAGCACAACTATCCAAGTAGTCCTTGGAAGCATCGTTTAGTCCATTATAAAAGATATCAAGTATTTCATTTTTCTTAAGGGGATGATCGGGTAAAGCATTAAGTAATCGGAGAAGCCTCCCGCAAGCTTGTGGGAGACTCTCTTCTTTGATTTGCACAAAATTATAAATTTCCCGCAAGGCAGCTTGTTTCTTATGAGCAGGGAAATATTTAGTAGAGAAGTAATAAATCATATCCTGGGGACTACGCACACAACCAGGATCAAGAGAATTAAACCAAGTCTTAGCATCACCCTTTAATGAGAACGGAAATATCTTAAGGATATAGTAATAGCGAGACTTCTCATCATTAGTAAACAGGGTGGCTATATCATTGAACTTGGTAAGATGTGCCACAACAGTTTCAGATTCAAGGCCATAAAATGGATCAAATTCAACCAAAGTAATTATTTCAGGATCAACAGAGAATTCATAATCCTTATCAGTAACACAGATAGGTGAGGTAGCAAAAGCGGGGTCAAGTTTCATTCTAGCATTAAGGGATTGCTGCTTCCATTTAGCTAATAACTTCTTAAGATCATATCTATCTTTGCAAGCAAAGATAGCTCTAGCAGCTTCCTCATCCATAACATAACCCTCAGGAACAACAGGCAATTCATAATCAGGGGGAGAACTTTCATCATCACTATCATAAATAATAGCATCTTCAATAATTTCATTCTTTCTAACCCTAGCAAGTTGTTCATCAAGAAATTCACCTAAGGGCAAAGTAGTATCACACACAGAAGTAGTTTCATCACAAGTATCATGCATAGCAGAAGTGGCATCATCAATAACATGCGACATATCAGAATTCATAGCAGTAGCAGGTTTATGTGTCGCAAGCTTACTCAAAACAGAAGGAGAATCTAGTGCAGAGCTAGATGGCAGTTCCTTACCTTCCCTCGTAGTTGAGGGGAAAATCTTGTTCTTTTTGTCTTTCAAGTTCCTCATAGTGATCAATAGATATAAATCCCAAGTGACTCAAAGAATAGATCTATGCTCCCCGGCAACGGCGCCCGAAATTAGTCTTGATAACCCATAAGTGTAGGGGATCGCAACAGCTTTCGAGGGTAGAGTATTCAACCCAAATTTATTGATTCGACACAAGGGGAGCCAAAGAATATTCTTAAGTATTAGCAGTTGAGTTGTCAATTCAACCACACCTGGATAACTTAGTATCTGCAGCAAAGTATTTAGTAGCAAAGTAGTATGATAATAATGGTAACAGTGGGAAAAGTAAAGATAATAGTTTTGTAGTAGATGTAACAGTAGCAACGGAAAAGTAAATAAGCGAAGCACAATATGTGAAAAGCTCGTAGGAATTGGATCAGTGATGGATAATTATGTCGGATGCGATTGCTCATGTAATAGCTATAACATAGGGTGACACAGAACTAGCTCCAGTTCATCAATGTAATGTAGGCATGTATTCCGAATATAGTCATACGTGCTTATGGAAAAGAACTTGCATGACATCTTTTGTCCTACCCTCCCATGGCAGCAGGGTCCTAGTGGAAACTAAGGGATATTAAGGCCTCCTTTTAATAGAGTACCGGAACAAAGCATTAGCACATAGTGAATACATGAACTCCTCAAACTATGGTCATCACCGAGAAGTATCCCGATTATTGTCACTTCGGGGTTGTCGGATCATAACACATAATAGGTGACTATAGACTTGCAAGATAGGATCAAGAACTCACATATATTCATGAAAACATAATAGGTTCATATCTGAAATCATGGCACTCGGGCCCTAGTGTCAAGCATTAGGCATAGCAAAGTCATAGCAACATCAGTCTCAGAACATAGTGGATACTAGGGATCAAACCCTAACAAAACTAACTTGATTACATGGTAAATCTCATCCAACCCATCACCGTCCAACAAGCCTACGATGGAATTACTCACGCACGGCGGTGAGCATCATGAAATTGGTGATGGAGGATGGTTGATGATGACGACGGTGATGAATCCCCCTCTCCGGAGCCCCGAACGGACTCCAGATCAGCCCTCCTGAGAGAGAGTAGGGCTTGGCGGCGGCTCTATATCGTAAAACGCGATGAAATTTTCTCTCTGAATTTTTTCTCCGCAAAACAGAATATATGGAGTTGGAGTTGAGGTCGTGGAGCATCAGGGGGCCCACGAGACAGGGGGCGCGCCCAGGGGGTGAGGGCGCGCCCCCACCCTCGTGGACAGGGTGTCCCCCCCTGGCCTTGATTCCTTCGCCAGTATTTTTTATATTTTCCAAAAGTTATCTCCGTGGATTTTTAGGTCATTCCGAGAACTTTTGTTTTCTGCACAATAAACAACACCATGGCAGTTCTGCTGAAAACAGCGTCAGTCCGGGTTAGTTTCATTCAAATCATGCAAATTAGAGTCCAAAACAAGGGTAAAAGTTTTTGGAAAAGTAGATACATTGGAGACGTATCAAGCGTCCTCGGGGGATGGCACCTCCTCGTTGGCGCGTGGGCAGATCGGCGGCGCCATGGCCGAGATTTAAGAGAGAGAGAGAGAGAGAGAGCGAGCAAGGGAAGGATGTAGATGAGAATGTAGGCGGGACGACATGAGAAAGGTAGTATATATTGGCGGTCGGAATCTAGATCGACGGGAATAGTACTCACACCAGTCGCCGGAATTTACGAGTACTGTACTTTGAATTACACACGATTCCCGCAGCAAAATCCATGTGTGAACTTAATAGCTGATGATTTCCAATACAGAACCGTGTCTGATTAATAACCTGCGCCACTCACCTTCCAAACCTCAAGGCACGAAATAGAGTGTAAATTGTGTGGTGGTTGATAGGTCTCCAACGTATCTATAATTTATGAAGTATTCATGCTATTATATTATCATTCTTGGATGTTTTACATTCATTTTATGGTAACTTTATATCATTTTTTGGGACTAACCTGTTGAACCAGTGCCCAGTGCCAGTTGCTGTTTTTTTCTTGTTTTTTACATCGCAGGAAATCAATATCAAACGGAGTCCAAACACCGTGAAACGTTTTGTGGGTTTTTATGGACCAGAAGGCATCCAAAGGGCCGGAGCAGCACCTGGGGGGTGCCTCGAGGTGGGCACAACCCACCAGGGTGCGCCTGGGTCCCAGGCGCGCCCAGGTGGGTTGTGCCCACCTCGGTGGCCTCCTTCACCCCTTCTTCATCCTATAAATCACCAAAAATTCCAAAAACCCTCTGGGTAACCCTAGATCAGAAGTTCCGCCGCTGCAAGGCTCTATAGCCACAAGAAACCAATCTAGATCCCGTTCCGGCACTCTATCAGAGGGGGAAATCATCACAAGTGGCCATCTTCATCATCCCGGCGGCCACCATGATGAGGAGGGAGTAGTCCACCCTCGGGGCTGAGGGTTTGTACCAGTAGCTATGTGTTTAATCTCTCTCTCTCTCTCTCATGTTCTTGATGGCACGATTTTGATGTATCGGGGGCTTTGTTAATATAATTGGATCATACGGTGTTTTCCCCTCTCTATCTTGTGATGAATTGAGTTTTCCCATTGAGATTTCATTTTATCGGATTTAATACTTTTATGAATTTGAGAGCTTAATATATGTCTTGCATATGAATACTCGTGGTGACCATGGGTTATCATATTGATTCACTTGATATGTGTTTTGGCACTCAACTCGCGAATTCCCGAGGTGACTTTGGGGTAATCTATGCATAGGGGTTGATGCATGTTCTTGTCTTTGTTTCTCCGGTAGAAATCTTGGGGCACTCTTTGAGGTTCTTTGTGTTGGATTGCGTATTATGAATCTGAAATTGTTTGATGCATATCGTATAATTAACTCACGGGTACTCGCGGTGACATTCGGGTATCTAGGTGATATTAGAGTTGGTTGATATGTATCATATGGTGTCATTTTAGTACGAACTCTTGATTAGATTGATCGGAAAGAATAGCTTGCTGTTATTTTAGTACGAACTCTAGGATAGATTGATCGGAAAGAATAGCTTTGAGGTGGTTTCATACCCTGCAAACAATTTCTTCTTATGTTCTCCACTAGATAAGAACTTTGGAGTGATTCTTCGTTGCACGTTGAGGGATGGTTATGTGGTCCAATTATATTAGCATTGTTGAGAGATTGCACTAGCGAAAGTACGGACCCTAGGCCTTATATTCAAGCATTGCAACACCGTTTGTGCTTCGTTTTATTAATTGCTACCTTGCTAGGTTTTTTATTTTTAGATTATAAAAATATATTTCTACCGTCCATATTACACTTTTACCACCATATCTTCTCCGAACTAGTACACCTATACAATTTTCCATTGTATTGGGTGTGTTGGGGACAAGTGATTTCTTGTATTTGGTTGAAGGGTTGTTTGAGAGATACTATCTTCATCCTACGTCTCCCACGGATTGATAAACCTTAGGTCATCCACTTGAGGGAAAATTCCTACTGTCCTACAAAACTCTACGCTTGGAGGCCCAACACGAGTCTACAAGAATAAAGTTGCACAGTAGACATCAAGCTCTTTTCTGGTGCCGTTGTTGGGGAGGCTAGGTAAGCGGCACTCACATTCTGTCAATGAAGCTCTTTTCTGGAGCCGTTGCTAGGGAGGTGAGTGCATGAAGGTATATCTTTATATATTGCAATTGAATCTTTTAGTTTCTTGTTTTATCACTAGTTTGGTTTATAAAAAGAAAAACTACAAAAAATGGAATTGAGGTTGCATCATATTATTCATCTTTATAATGTCTTTCGTGAAATTGATGGAAAGGAAAATTGTGCTCAATTGTTAGATGAAGAATGCTATAAAATGTCTCGCATAGAATCCCTGAATGATGAGCATGATTGCAATGTTGATAGGATGAATTCTTTGAATATCCAGGATGCTAGTGATATGCAAAGCCATAGGCTTGGGGATGCTATATTTGATGAAGATGATATTTCTAGTCCCCCAAGATTTGATGTGCAAATTTGTTATAATGATTGCATGCCTCCTATTTATGATGATTATAATGATGAAAGTGGATTTGGAGAGGTCGTGACTTTATTTAGTGATGAATCCACTATTTTGGAAGAGGTTTCAATTGACTATGACAACAAAGTTGCTATCTATGACGATTATGGTGATGACATGTATGCTATAAAGAAAAATGATAACCATGAAACTTGTCATCATGATTTTAATTTTCAATCCCATGATAGTTATTTTGTTGAGTTTGCTTCCACCACTACTCATGAGAATAAATTTGCTTATGTGGAGAGTAATAAAACTTCTATGCTTGTGGATCATGAAAAGAATGCTTTATGTGATAGCTATATTGTTGAATTCATTCATGATTCTACTGAAAATTATTATGGGAGAGGAACATGTGCTTCTACATATCTCAATAATATCAAGTTTCCTCTCTATGTGTTGAAAATCTTGAAGTTTTGCTTGTTTTGCCTTCCTATGCTAGTTGATTCTTGCTCCCATGAATTGTTTCCTCACAACATCCCTATGCATAGGAAGTGGGTTAGACTTAAATGTGCTAGTCATATTCTTCATGATGCTCTCTTTGTGTTTCAGTTCTTTACTTTTATGCGAGCATCATTGGACTCATATTGCCTAGCTTGAAAGGCATTAGAGAAAAGCGCTTGTTGGGAGACAACCCAACACTTTTACTTAATGTTTTTGTGTGTTCACATGATCAGGCTACTGTAGTAATCATGTTTTATTGCTTTTGTTTCAATAAAGTGCCAAGTAAAGCCTTTGGGATAGTGTGGATGATAGTTGACTTGATTCTGTCCAAAAATAGAAACTTTTGCGCTCAGTTCAGGAATTTTAAAAATACACTGGAATGTGTTTTTGATCTTAATTTTTTACAAGTGGTAGATATACATATTCCCTACTTTTTCCTAATTTTTCAGAATTTTTGGAGTAGCAGAAGTATGGTTGTTTTCCAGATCATTATAGGCTGTTCTGTTTTTGACAGATTCTGTTTTCAATGCATAGTTTGCTTGTTTCCCAGTTTTTATGGCTGATGTTGCTGAATATAAATTGTGGAAATGATATTCTACAGTAGGAATTGTGTGGAAACAATTATGAATCTTTTCTTTGACAGTACCAAAGTGAAATGGTTTGCTCTTTATCATACTAACCTATCTCACGAAGTTCCGTTAAGTTTTGTGTGATTGAAGTTTTCAAGTTTTGGGTGAGATGTCGATATGAGGAGAATAAGGAGTGACAAGACACTAACCTTGGGGATTCCCAAGGTCCCCCAAGGTAATTCAAGGAAGATCCAAGCAACTAAGCTTGGGGATGGCCCGGAAGGCATCCCCTCTTTCGTCTCCAACATTATTCGTAACCTCACTTGGAGCTACATTTTTATTCGTCACATGATATGTGTTTTGCTTGGAGCATCATTTTCTTTTATTAGTATTTTCTTGCTGTTATTTATAATAATCTTTTGTATCTTTTATTTCAATAAAAATGTCAAGTATAGCCTTTGTCATGCTTATTTTGCAAGTTTACATGTTGTTGTTTCAAAACAGAAAGTTTATCGATGTTGCAAAAATTCCCTAGGAAAGTCAGAATATGATAAAATGTTGAAACTTTTTTCACAATAAGCTCTGATAAATTTTCTACAGTGTGGTTAATTTTTATAATTTTTGGAGTTAAAGAAGTATTGATACTCTTGCATTCTTTACAGACTTTACTGTCTTGGCAGATTGCTGTTATGGTTGCATTGTTTGCATATGTTTGCTGGTTTAATGATTCTATTTGCGGATAGGAGTATTAAATATGTAGAGGCATTTAGTATGCAATGTTGAATAATAATTTTTGTGATTTTCTATAGTAGAGAATGATAAGGTTTTGCGTTGATTTATGCTAACTTATCTCATGAGGTCTTGTTGAGTTTTGTGTGGATGAAGTTTTCAAGATTTAGGAAAATCGTGATATAAAAGGAATTAAGGAGACACAAAAACTCAAGCTTGGGGATGCCCAAGGCATCCCAAGATAATATTTCAAGAAGTCTCAAGAATCTAAGCTTGGGGATGCCCCGGTAGCCATCCCACCTTTCTTCTTCAACAATTATCAGTTAGTATCGGTTGAGCCTAAGTCTTTGCTTCTTCACATGATGTGTGCAATTCTTGGAATGTAGTTTTATTTTGTTTTGCTTTCTGTTTATATAAAATACCTAGATCTAGAAAAAAAATAAGAGAGATTCCTCAATTAGCTACCTCTTTACATAGCTACTCGCTTGATCTTCACTTATATCTTTTTGGAGTGGTTTGTCATTTACTCTTGTGCTTCACTTACATCCTATGAGTAAATTGTTGAATAACTTGAATATCATGAACTTGAAATTATATGTTCATATCATGCCTAGTGGTTGCTTCACATTGGGTTTAGAAAGTGAAATCTTTTGAAGCTTGACAATCACAATATTGGTCATACAAGCAATTCATGAATGATTAGTAGAAGGAAGAAAACTTTCACATGCAAATACACTATCTTGGAAATATTTTGTGATTGTGAGCCCCCACCAAAATATTATATGCCAAAATTGTTGACGTTGTACAAGGAAGACAACGTAATGGTTTATGTTTGTTCATATTCACATAGAAGTTATATTGTCATAGATCCTTCAACATGTGGTGCTTGCACCCATCTTTGCTAGCCAAAAATTCCGCACCAAGTAGAGATACTACTTGTGCATACAAAAACCCTTAAACCCAAATCTTATTTTCAAGAGTCCACCATACCTACCTAAGGATTGAGTAAGATCCTTCAAGTAAGTTGTCATCGGTGCAATAAGGCAATAAAAATTGCTTCTAAAAGTGTTAGATCATTTAGTGTAAAAGAAAATTGAGCATTGTACGAACTTGTGATGGCGAAGAATAAAAGCGACAGACTACATAATAAAGGTTGCTATCACAAGGGGCAATATAACGTGGCGTTCTTTTGCACTAAGGGATTGGGCATACAAACAAAAAGCAAATAACAACCTCTGCTTCCCTCTGCGAAGGGCCTATCTTTTACTTTTATGTATTTACTTTCATTCAAGAGTCAAAAAATTTCTCTCTATTCCTTTTTATTTTTTCTCTTTTGGCAAGCATCATGTGGTGAGGAAAGATCTAGGCGCATATATCTAGTTGGATATGGGTAGCATGAGTTATTATTGTTGACATCACCCTTGAGGTGAATACGTTGGGAGGCGAAATTACAAGCCCCTATCTTTCTATGTGTCCGGTTGAGACGTTTTGCTCACGTTAGAAATCATAGAAGACTATATGATGGTTGAGTATGTGGAGCTCTTACTTAAACTCTGTTGAATAAGTTGAATTACAATTGCTTGGTGACTGAGAACATAGGTTGTTGAGTTTCAAGAGAATTCATTGTTTGAACCTTAACATGAGAAGTTTTGTAGGAAAGAATTGTTGTTATGATGCTAGGAAAAGTGATTGAAATTGTCATTGATCAAAGTTGTGCACTTTGCTAGCACTCACACTTCATAAATTATTTCTTTTATCATTTACCTACTCGAGGACGAGTAGGAATTAAGCTTGGGGATGCTAATACGTCTCCAACGTACCTATAATTTATGAACTATTTATGCTATTATATTATCATTCTTGGATGTTTCATAATCATTTTATAGCAACTTTATATCATTTTTGGGACTAACCTGTTGATCCAGTGCCCAGTGCCAGTTGCTGCTTTTTGCTTGTTTTTCACATTGCGGGAAATCAATATAAAACGGAGTCCAAACACCGCGAAACTTTTTGTGGATTTTTTATGGACCAAAAGACATCCAAAGGGCCAGAGCAGCACCTGGGGGGTGCCCTGAGGGGGGCACAAACCACCAGGGCACGCCTGAAGGCCCAGGCGTGCCCAGGTGGGTTGTGCCCACCTCAGCGTCCTCCCGCACCCCTTCTTCGTCCTATAAATCACCAAATATTCCAAAAACCCTTGGGGTGACCCTAGATCAGAAGTTCCACTACCGCAAGGCTCTGGAGCCATGAGAAACCAATCTAGACCCCGTTTCGGCACTCCGCAGGAGGGAGGAATCATCACCGGTGGCCATCTTCATCATCCCGGCGGCCACCATGATGATGAGGGAGTAGTCCACCCTCGGGGTTGAGGGTTTGTACCAGTAGATATGTGTTTATCTCTCTCTCTCTCTCTCTCTCTCTCTCTCTCGTTCTTGATGGCACGATCTTGATGTATCGGGGGCTTTGGTAATATAGTTGGATCATATGGTATTTTCCCCTCTCTATCCTGTGATGAATTGAGTTTTCCCTTTGAGATTTCGTTTTATCAGACTGAATACTTTTATGGATTTTACAGCACTTAATATTTGTCTTGCATATGAATACTTGTGGTGACAATG
Source organism: Triticum aestivum (assembly GCF_018294505.1). NCBI lineage: Eukaryota > Viridiplantae > Streptophyta > Magnoliopsida > Poales > Poaceae > Triticum > Triticum aestivum. Next base: position 285,226,690 of record NC_057807.1, read on the forward strand.
GGTTATCATGTTGATTCACTTGATATGTGTTTTGACACTCAACTCGTGGATTCCCAATGTGACATTGGGGTAATCTATGCATAGGGGTTGATGCACATTCTTGTATTTGTTTCTCCGGTAGAAATCTTGGGGCACTCTTTGAGGTTCTTTGTGCTGGATTGAGTATTATGATCTGAAATTGTTTGATGCATATCTATAGTTAACTCAGGGGTACTCGCGCTGACATTGGGGTATCTAGGTGAGATTAGAGTTGGTTGATATGTATCATATGGTGTTATTTTAGTACGAACTCTTGATTAGATCGATCGGAAAGAATAGATTGCTGTTATTTTAGTACGAACTCTAGGATAGATTGATTGGAAAGAATAGCTTTGACGTGGTTACGTACCCTACAAACAATTTCTTCTTATGTTCTCCGCTAGATAAGAACTTTGGAGTGATTCTTCGTTGCACGTTGAGGGATGGTTATGTGATCCAATTATATTAGCATTGTTGAGAGATTGCACTAGCAAAAGTACGGACCCTAGGCCTTGTTTTCAAGCATTGCAATAACATTTGTGCTCCATTTTATAAATTGCTACCTTGCTGGGTTTTTTAGATTATAAAAATATAATTCTACCATCCATATTACACTTTTATCACCATCTCTTCGCCGAACTAGTGCACATATACAATCTGCCACTGTATTGGGTGTGTTGGGGACACAAGAGATTTCTTGTATTTGGTTGCAGGGTTGTTTGAGAGAGACTATCTTCATCCCACGTCTCCCATGGATTGATAAACCTTAGGTCATCCACTTGAGGGAAAATTGCTACTGTCCTACAAAACTCTACGCTTGGAGGCCCAACACGAGTCTACAAGAATAAAGTTACGTAGTAGACATCAGGGGCCGGTTGTCTTGCCAGATCTTTATATTTTCTTTTTTGAACAACAGATATTTACATCGTCCGATGATTTTTTAATCTTCTGGAATTTAAATGCCATGGCACTCCATGCATGTGTCCAAGCCGTGACACCAATATGTTTGAAAATTCGTTCCAATTTATTGCAAATGGAACTAACTCGCACACAATTACACAAATAGTTTTTTTAAACCATTATGGTTAGCCGCTGCATGTAGATGTAGTTCAAATTTGGATTACGGTCATTAAATAGCAAGAAAGTCACTTAAATGTCTTAAAAAGGTCTGATGACTCCTAAAATTTTCCAAATTTTGACATGACAGTTGTATTAGTGCATGTTAACCGTAGAATTTTTTTAAGCCCATAAGAGGAAGATATCGCCCATTAAACATGCATAGTTCCCTCTCGAAACCATGAGCCTTCAAATGACCCCTAGAATTTTCCAAATTTTCACATGACAGTTGTATTAGTGCACGTTAAATGTAGAAAAAATTTGAAGGTCATAAAAGGAAGCTATCTCATGTTCGTCATCAAACATGCATAGTTTCCTCTCGGAACCACGAGCCTTCTAGTGAGTTGCTCCGGTTTGTGAAGGGTGTGTGTCCAAACTTTCATTAAACAGACCAATTTTTTACAACATCATCTTGGTGGCATGACATTACATCAAGCAAGGTTTCACCGAGGACGAGGACGCGGTCGACTTCAGCAGGGGGACGCGGAGTCCACCAATGGTGGCATGTCGCCAGGATAAGTTGTCGATGTCTCTTCTCACACCGGTGATGCATAGTCCAGCGTGGCAGCGGCTTCATTAAAATTATGCATACTTAGGCTTTGTTTCTAATGTTGGTCTTTTGTTAGAGCAACGTTTAGGTTAACTGGCTCTGTTTAATTACTAAAACTACTCGATTCAGTAAGTGCGGTCTCTGTGATGTATGCTCTTTTGTGTGCCCAAATTAGCAAGCGATGTTAAATTATGCAATGACGTGGATGAGGACAGTACCCAGGGAAATTTTCACTAAAATTTGAATTATCAAACTCATCCCATACGCGTAAAGCAGAAGAATCGTTTGCAATGCACACAATCGTTCAAAGTGAATGGCGTCCGGCAGCACTGCGTGCAAAGTTTCCCTCCACATTCTGAAATTTTTGGCCTACCGTCGAATTATCTACCCCCGCCTCCTTCCCCACCCCCTTTTCTCTCTGGCCACAAGTCACATTTCCCCTATTTCCCCCTTCCTTCCTTCCTAAGCTATAGCTGCTTCCTCGCTTGCTTCCTCGCTCTCGCCTCTCGCATCCTACCACCGGGGTCGCCATGGTCTTCTTCAATGACCTCTCTAGCGGTTCCTTCGACGACGACGACTCCTTCACCACCCGGGTATGCCTCTCTTCTCTCTCTCTCTCAGGCTATGACTTGGAATGAAGGATTTTAACCCGGCGGTCGATTTGAGTCATTTCTTCCTCTTGTAGCTCCCTAGAACCATCAGTTGCAATGAATGGAGTGGGATGGCTGAAGATCTGTGTGCTCATTTCCACCATCAATCTCCATGCGTGAAGCTAGTTGTGTTTGAATATGTGGATAGTCGGAGGAAGTCTCTGGCATGTGCAGAGAAGGTTAGCCCCAGTTTTGTTGTTACAAATCATTTGTTAGATGTGATTCAGACACTGTCACCTTGCTATGTTATTATGGATGTTAAGACAGTGTCGCAGTTTGTACCTAGTATCTAATAATGTTGCCATCTCATTAGCGGTGCCATTAGAAAATTATTTGGCACCGCTTCAATAGTTTGTGCAGCCAACTTTGGTCGACACATCCAAGCAGCCAAGTAGTAAAATACTAAATCTTTATGGCACGTTGGAACTGGGCATCGAAGCAACTAGGTGCTCCGGAGTCCAGGTCCCTGATTTTTTTCGCTGCATCAGCTCGCCAGTGCAGGGCACCAATGCGAAATGTAGCAACAGTTGTCTTTACACTGGTTTTGGCATACATAATGGACGGCCATAGTGCTATTAGTTCTATGTTACTAATTTTTTGCATGTATACTCCTGTTAGTATCAATTTGCTGTCATCCAAACACTGTCGCTATGCTACTACAGTTATATTTAGCTTCCTCATAAAATGTTTAATTTGTTATTTATAGTACATGAGTAAGAACTTGTAGCATTGTTGTACTTAATTATAGCTTCTGATGTTTTAGAATTTAGTTGTTGTCTCAGTAGCAATTAATTCATTTGCACATTGATCTTTTTGAGAAGATATGCCATAATTAACCTGTTTCTTAAGTTTTCAAAATAAGTATTGGTGATTTTCTATGTTGCTATAAACCCATTTCCCCTACAATTGTTACTGATCTAGTTTTAAATATTATAGGATGAACGGAAGTGTTCTTACCTGGAGTGGGTTGATCAAGAGTGGACACAATCTTTGAAGATGTGCCTAGCAAAGCTTTGGAGCATGTATGAGGAAGAGAACAGAGGTAGGCTTAGAGAAAGTATTGTCAATGTTGAAGAATATTTGAAGATGTGGGATAAAAAAGGAAGGTGGAGAATGAGCTCTGATTTTTAAATCAGACTTTGCAAAGATGATGTTGGCGAAGGAGGAGGCACTTTCCCAGTTGGCCAGTGCAAAACAGGTTCTTACTGAACTGAAAGCAGATGTGGATAAGACGAACCTAGATGATCTAGATTAGGGAAATGAATATATTGTTCTGATATTGTTCTTATGAAGCTGAACTAGGTATATGTTGTAATGTGCTGTTTTCAGGTAGCTATCATACTGTGATCTTAAAATATATTTATGTTCCTGATATGAAATTGGCAAACAACTGTTCGATATGAAATGTGAATTTCCGTAATACTGGAATTATTAATTGTAAACTAATAAACCTGCTAAATGGATCCTGGAACTTTGCAAATGGTTCTAGCAGTAAAAGCACTTGTGATGGATAGCACAATGCCATACAGTTTTCTTCATCAAATCCTGTGTGATGTATTTGAATAAAAGTAAAACGTTAATCGAGGCAGAGCGTGTCTGATAGTTACACCTATCACACACAAGCCTATACATAAAATTGTGTGGGATGTATATACGAACGGAAATGTTTTCACTGGATTGACTGTGTGAGGTGTACATATGAACGGAAATGTTTTCCCTGGATTGACTATGTGGGATGTACATAAGAACGGAAACGTATTCCTTGGATTGACTGTGTGGAATGTACATAACAAAAGGAAATGTTTGTTTGGGACTGACTGTGTGGGATGTACTTATGATCGGAACCAATTGGGTCTGTATAATCGTATTTCATCGCTTGCCCGTCACACACGACCTCATTTTGCCGAGCTTGTGTGCGGGAGGCCCCCTTGTGCCCATCCATGGCAACATCGACGAAGGTTTTGTCCCCTCCTCTTCGGTGATGAGCAATTGCCGCTTGTCTCGCGCTGGTCCGGACTAGCGTCCAGGGAGGGGTGAAACATGGTGGTTCCTGGGGGATGCTGGTTGAAGGGACGGGGGCTCCAATGTCGAGCTGTCCGTCGCTGGCACGAGGGGTGTTGATCATGATCATGGGCTGCTCCTCACCATTCCCCTTTCCTCGGCCTGGTTTCTCTGCGGGGTGGTTGATGGCGGTCCTGACGACAGTTGGGGTGCGGATCGGGTCAAAGTCGTGGCCTTTGGTGGTTCTCAGTGTGGTCTCGTTGTAGGGCAGTGACCCTGGGGGTGGGAGGTGCTACGTCTCTAACGTATCTATAATTTTTTATTGTTCCATGCTATTATATTATCAATCTTGGATTTTTTATATACACTTACAAGCAATTATATATCATTTTTTCGGACTAACCTATTAACTTAGTGCCCAATGCCAGTTGTTGTGTTTTGTTTGTTTTTGGTTTCACAAAATATTAGTACCAAATGAAGTCCAAATGCCACGAAACTTTTTGGAGATTTTTTTCAGGGCAAAAGAGACACTAAGCTTCCGGAGATGACCAGATGAGGGAGCATGGGCCCACAACCCACTAAGGCGCGCCTGGGGGGAGGCATGCCTTGTTGGGTGGTGGGGCCCACGAGGCTCTGTTTAACCTAGCTCCACCTCTATAAATTCTCTAAAATCATGAAACCAACAGAGGAGTCCACGAAGTACTTTTTCTGCCTCCGCAAGTTACTAAACCATGAGATACCATCCGGAGCCCTTTTCCGGAACTCTACCTGAGGGGGATTCGATCACGGAGGGGGATCTTCATCATTGTTGCTGCCCTCTGATGATGTGTGAGTAGTTTACCACGGACCTATGGGTCCATAGTTAGTAGCTAGATGGCTTTTTCTCTCTTTTTGATCTTCAATACAATGTTCTCCTTGGTGTTCTTGAAGATCTATTTGATGTAATGACTTTTTGCGGTGTGCCTGTTGGGATCCGATGAATTGTTGAGTTTACGATCAGATCTATCCATGAATACTACTTGAGTTTTATCTTAACTATTTTATGCATGATTGTTATAGTCTCGTATTTCTTCTCCAATTTATTGGTTTCGTTTGGCCAACTAGATTGATTTATCTTGCCATGGGAAGAGGTGCTTTGTGATGGGTTCGATCTTGCGGTGCTCAATACTAGTGACAGAAAGGGACATGACACGCATGTATCATTGCTATTAAGAGCCTGTTCGGATGCACTCTGCTCCCCGAGCGGGCGGAGCGGCGCCAAACGAATAAACTCTGCGGAGCGGCTAGAGTGGAGCAGAGCTGCCTGTAGTGTATTTTTCAGAGTTAACAAATCGAGGCTCCAAGCGCTCCTGATCCCGCAGGACCCCACCTGCTTTGCCCTGACTCCCCCTTTTCAAGGCTTGCAGGGAACTCTAGCCATCGTCCTCCCGCTGCCGCTGCACACAGGGCTGGTCGAATCCCGTCTGATGCATGGACACGTCCCTCTGCCACTTGTCCGTCCTCGCCAAACCTGCTTGCAGCTCCGCGTCAATGATGATAGCTGAAAGGCTCCTCGCACCGATGCATCCCACCACCACCGCACCGCCGTCGCCACCGATACATCGACGCCTCCCGCCGCACGTGCCTCTGACGCTTGTCCTCCCGACGCTACTACACCTGGGCTCCTTCATTCCTCAGCGAAACCACCGCCTCGACTGCCTTTTCTGTTCAGGTTCCTCCCAGCAATGTATGCATAATTCAGTCGAGGAGAGGATTTGACAACCGAACATATTCCTAGATTCTGAAACGTGCTAATAGAGTTCGGACTTGAGAAGTGAGGAGCAGAGTTGAGAATCTGGAGGAGTGGAGAGTTGCCGAACAGGCTCTAAGGGTAACAAGATGGGATTTATTTCATACATGAGTTTATCTTGTCTACATCATGTCATCTTGCTTAAGGTGTTAGTCCATTCTTCCATGAACTTAATACACTAGATGCATGCTGGATAGCGGTCGGTGTGTGGAGTAATAGTAGTAGATGCAGAATCGTTTTGGTCTACTTATCTTGGACCTGATGCCTGATTGCTTGTATCTGTGTTGGTAATTCCTCGAAGAGGAGAGGGTGATGCAGCACAACAGAGGTAAGTATTTCCCTCAGTTATGAAACCAAGGTTATCAATCGAGAAGGAGAACCAAATAACACTATGTAAACAACACCCGCACACAAACAATAAAAACTTCAAACCCAACGCGTAAGAGGGGTCGTCAATCCCTCCTCGGTATCGAGATAGATTAAATTGTATGAGATTTGATAAATAGGTCTAACTAAAACATAAAATAAAATAAATAAAGAAAAATTGCAGCAAGCTATTTTTAGATTTAATATGATAGGAAATAGACCCAGAGGCCGTAGTTTTCACTAGAGGCTTCTCTCAAGAAAATAACATACGGTGGGTAAACAAATTACTGTTGGGCAATTGATAGAAAAGCGAATAATCATGATGATATCCAAGGCAATGATCATGTATATAGGCATCATATCCAAGATTATCAGACCAAAACGATTCTGCATCTACTATTGTTACTCCACACATCGCCCGCTACATCTAGTGTTTTAAGTTCATGGGAAAACGGACTAATGAAATAAGAACGATGACATGATGTAGACAAGATCTATTCATGTAGGAATAGACCCCATCTTGTTACCCTTAATAGCAAAGATACATGTGTGTCATGTCTCTTTCTGTCACTAAGATTGAGCACCGCAAGATCGAACCCATCACAAAGCACCTCTTCCCATGGCAAGAAAAATCAATCTAGTTGGCCAAACCAAAAAAAATCAGAGAAGAAATACGAGGCTATAACAATCACGCATATAAGAGTTCAGTAAAGACTCAAATATATTCATGGATAGTATTGATCAAAAACCCACAATTCATCGGATCCTAGAAAACACATCGCAAAAGGTCATTACATCAAATAGATCTGGAAGAACATCGAGGAGAACATTGTATTGAAGATCAAAAAGAGAGAAGAAGCCATCTAGCTACTTACTACGGACCCGTAGGTCTGTGGTATACTACTCACGCATCATCGGAGGGGCAACAAGGATGATGAAGAACCCCTCTGTGATCGTTGCCCCCTATGGGAGAGTGCCGGAAAAGGCCTCTAGATTGGATCTCGTGGCTCTAGAACTTGCGATGATTGGAAAAGTGTTTCATCGACTCCCCTAGGGTTTTGGGATTTTAGAGTAATTATAGAGGTGGAGGTCGGTGGATAAGCTTCCCGTGGGCCCCACTACACACCAGGGCGCACCTGGGCTCCCTGGCACGCCCTGGTCCCTAGTGGGCCCCATGGGCTTCCTACCATGTGCTCCTTTGGCTCCTTGGGTGTCTTCTGTCCAGAAACAAATCTCCAAAAAGTTTTGTTGCATTTGGACTTCATTTGGTATTGATATTCTGCAAAGTAAAAAACAAGCAGAAAACAGCAACTGGCACTGGGTTCTTTGTCAAGGGTTATCCCAAAAAAAGATATAAAGTTGCTAGTAAATGAATATAAAACATCCAAGATTGATAATATAACAATAGGAAACAATCAAAAAATATAGACACGTTGGAGACGTATCAGCCTCCCCAAGCTTAATTCCTGCTCATCCTCGAGTAGGTAAATGATAAAAACTGAATTTTTGATGTGGAATGCTGCCTAACATGTTTATCATACATTCTTTTCTTTTGTAGCATGGACATTTGGACTTTAGATGATTCAAAGCAATAGTCTATAATTGACTTGAGGACATCAACACTCAAGCATATCAACAAGCAACCATGTCTTTCAAAATATCAACGCTAAAGAAAGCTATCCCTAGCCCATTATGCTCAATCATTAAAACACACTCAAATATTAGCTATCCCTAATGCACAAGTACGATAATGGTGTTCCCTAGTTGGTGTTTCTAAGAGAAGATGGAGACTCAATAAAAATAAAAATTGCATAAAAGTAAATAGATAGGCCCTTCGAGAGGGAAGCAGAGATTTGTAGAGGTGCCAGAGCTCAAAGCTTAAATTGAGAGATAAAATTGTTTTGAGAGGCATGTTTTTCCTGTCAAAAAAATGACCGAGAATGCCGACATGCTAGATACATCATAGGCGGTTCCCAAACATAAAATAAAGTTTATTCCTTTTTCCACCATTCTTTCACAATCCATGGCTAGCCGTATCCACGGGTGCCTTCCATCAACACTTCCCAAGGAATTTGCTATTGAGAACATAAAAAAAAATTATTTCGGGACTGGGCATCTGATGACCCACAAGTATAGGGGATCTATCGTAGTCCTTTCGATAAGTAAGAGTGTCGAACCCAACGAGGAGCAGAAGGAAATGATAAGCGGTTTTCAGCAAGGTATTCTCTGCAAGTACTGAAATAAGTGGTAACAGATAGTTTTGTGATAAGATAAATTGTAACGAGCAACAAGTAACAAAAGTAAATAAAGTGCAGCAAGGTGGTCCAATCCTTTTTGTAGCAAAGGACAAGCCTGGACAAACTCTTATAATAGGAAAAGCGCTCCCGAGGACACATGGGAATATCGTCAAGCTAGTTTTCATCACGCTCGTATGATTCGCGTTTGGTACTTTGATAATTTGATATGTGGGTGGACCGGTGCTTGGGTGCTATTCTTACTTGAACAAGCATCCCACTTATGATTAACCTCTATTGCAAGCATCCGCAACTACAACAAAAGTATTAAGGTAAACCTAACCATAGCATGAAACATATGGATCCAAATCAGCCCCTTACAAAGCAACGCATAAACTAGGGTTTAAGCTTCTATCACTCTAGCAACCCATCATCTACTTATTACTTCTCAATGCCTTCCTCTAGGCCCAAATAATGGTGAAGTGTTATGTAGTCAACATTCACATAACACCACTAGAGGTTAGACAACATACATCTTATCAAAATATCGAACGAATACCAAATTCACATGACTACTAATAGCAAGACTTCTCCCTTGTCCTCAGGAACAAACGTAATTACTCACAAAGCATATTCATGTTCATAATCAGAGGGGTAATAATGTGCATAAAGGATCTGAACATATGTTCTTCCACCAAATAAACCAACTAGCATCAACTACAAAGTGTTGGGGAACGTTGCAGAAAATTAAAATTTTTCCTACGGTTTCACCAAGATCCATCTATGAGTTCATCTAAGCAACGAGTGATAGGAGTGCATCTACATACCCTTGTAGATCGCGAGCGGAAGCGTTCAAGAGAACGGGGATGATGGAGTTGTACTCGCCGTGATCCAAATCACCGATGACCAAGTGCTGAACGGACAGCACCTCCGCGTTCAACACACGTACGGAGCGGATGACGTCTCCTCCTTCTTGATCCAGCAAGGGGGAAGGAGAGGTTGAGGAAGAAGACTCCAGCAGCAGCACGACGGCATGGTGGTGGTGGAGAAGCAATACTCCGGCAGGGCTTTGCCAAGCAACCGCGGGAGGAGGAAGAGGTGTAGCAGGGGGAGGGAGGCGCCAAGACTCAGGGGTGCGGCTGCCCTCCCTCCCCCCTCCTTTATATCGGCCCCCAGGGGGGTAGCCGGCCCTAGAGATGGGATCTCTAGGGGGGGTGGCGGCCAAGGGGGGTGGAGTGCCCCCCAAGGCAAGTGGAGGCGCCCCCTCCCCTAGGGTTCCCAATCCTAGGCGTAGAGGGGGCCCAAGGGGTGCGCACCAGCCCACCAGGGGCTGGTCCCCTCCCCACTTCAGCCCACAGGGCCCTCCGGGATGGGTGGCCCGACCCGGTGGGCCCCCGGGACCCTTCCGGTGGTCTCGGTACAATACCGGGTGACCCCGAAACTTTTCCGATGGCCGAAACAGCACTTCCTATATATAAATCTTCACCTCCGGACTATTCCGGAACTCCTCGTGACGTCCAGGATCTCATCCAGGACTCCGAACAACATTCGGTAATCACATACAAGTCTTCCTAATAACCCTAGCGTCACCGAACCTTAAGTGTGTAGACCCTACGGGTTCGGGAATCATGCAGACATGACCGAGACAGCTCTCCGGCCAATAACCAACAGCGGGATCTGGATACCCATGTTGGCTCCTACATGTTCCACGATGATTTCATCGGATGAACCACGATGTCGAGGATTCGATCAACCCCGTATACAATTCCCTTTGTCAATCGGTACGTTACTTGCCCGAGACTCGATCGTCGGTATCCCAATACCTCGTTCAGTCTCGTTACCGGCAAGTCACTTTACTCGTACCGTAATGCATGATCCCATGACCAAACACTTGGTCACTTTGAGCTCATTATGATGATGCATTACCGAGTGGGCCCAGAGATACCTCTCCGTCATACGGAGTGACAAATCCCAGTCTCGATCCGTGTCAACCCAACAGACACTTTCGGAGATACCTGTAGTGCACCTTTATAGTCACCCAGTTACGTTGTGACGTTTGGTACACCCAAAGCACTCCTACGGTATCCGGGAGTTACACGATCTCATGGTCTAAGGAAAAGATACTTGACATTGGAAAAGCTCTAGCAAACGAACTACACGATCTTGTGCTATGCTTAGGATTGGGTCTTGTCCATCACATCATTCTCCTAATGATGTGATCCCGTTATCAACGACATCTGATGTCCATAGTCAGGAAACCATGACTATCTGTTGATCAACGAGCTAGTCAACTAGAGGCTTACTAGGGACATATTATGGTCTATGTATTCACACGTGTATTACGATTTCCGGATAATACAGTTATAGCATGAATAAAGACAATTATCATGAATAAGGAAATATAATAATAATCCTTTTATTATTGCCTCTAGGGCATATTTCCAACAGTCTCCCACTTGCACTAGAGTCAATAATCTAGTTACATTGTGATGAATCGAACACCCATAGAGTTCTGGTGTTGATCATGTTTTGCTCGCGAAAGAGGTTTAGTCAACGGATCTGCGACATTCAGATCCGTATGTACTTTGCAAATATCTATGTCTCCATCTTGAACATTTTCACGGATGGAGTTGAAACGACGCTGGATGTGCCTGGTCTTCTTGTGAAACCTGGGCTCCTTGGCAAGGGCAATAGCTCCAGTGTTGTCACAGAAGAGTTTGATCGGCCCCGACGCATTGGGTATGACTCCTAGGTCGGTGATGAACTCCTTCACCCAAATTGCTTCATGCGCTGCCTCCGAGGCTGCCATGTACTCCGCTTCACATGTAGATCCCGCCACGACGCTCTGCTTGCAGCTGCACCAGCTTACTGCTCCACCATTCAACATATACACGTATCCGGTTTGTGACTTAGAGTCATCCAGATCTGTGTCGAAGCTAGCGTCGACGTAACCCTTTACGACGAGCTCTTCGTCACCTCCATAAACGAGAAACATGTCCTTTGTCCTTTTCAGGTACTTCAGGATATTCTTGACCGCTGTCCAGTGTTCCTTGCCGGGATTACTTTGGTACCTTCCTACCAAACTTACGGCAAGGTTTACATCAGGTCTGGTACACAGCATGGCATACATAATAGATCCTATGGCTGAAGCATAGGGGATGACACTCATCTCTTCTTTATCTTTTGCCGTGGTCGGGCATTGAGCCGAGCTCAATCTCACACCTTGCAATACAGGCAAGAACCCTTTCTTGGACTGATCCATTTTGAACTTCTTCAAAATCTTATCAAGGTATGTGCTTTGTGAAAGACCTATGAGGCGTCTCGATCTATCCCTATAGATCTTGATGCCTAATATGTAAGCAGCTTCTCCAAGGTCCTTCATTGAAAAACACTTATTCAAGTAGGCCTTAATGCTGTCCAAAAGTTCTATATCATTTCCCATCAAGAGTATGTCATCTACATATAATATGAGAAATGCTACAGAGCTCCCACTCACTTTCTTGTAAACGCAGGCTTCTCCATAAGTCTGCATAAACCCAAACGCTTTGATCATCTCATCAAAGCGAATGTTCCAACTCCGAGATGCTTGCACCAGCCCATAAATGGATCGCTGGAGCTTGCATACTTTGTTAGCATCTTAGGATCGACAAAACCTTCCGGCTGCATCATATACAGTTCTTCCTTAAGATGTCCGTTAAGGAATGCCGTTTTGACGTCCATCTGCCATATCTCATAATCATAGTATGCGGCAATTGCTAACATGATTCGGACGGACTTCAGCTTCGCTACGGGAGAGAATGTCTCATCGTAGTCAACCCCTTGAACTTGTCGATAACCCTTAGCGACAAGTCGAGCTTTATAGATGGTAACATTACCATCCGCGTCCGTCTTCTTCTTAAAGATCCATTTGTTTTCTATCGCTCGCCGATCATCGGGCAAGTCTGTCAAAGTCCATACTTTGTTTTCATACATGGATTCTATCTCGGATCGCATGGCTTCAAGCCATTTGTTGGAATCTGGGCCCGCCATCGCTTCTTCATAGTTCGAAGGTTCACCGTTGTCTAACAACATGATTTCCAGGACAGGGTTGCCGTACCACTCTGGTGCGGAACGTGTCCTTGTGGACCTACGAAGTTCAGTAGCAACTTGATCCGAAGTACCTTGATCATCATCATTATTTTCCTCTCCAGTCGGTGTAGGCATCACAGGAACATTTTCCTGAGCTGCACTACTTTCCTGTTCAAGAGGTAGTACTTCATCGAGTTCTACTTTCCTCCCACTTACTTCTTTCGAGAGAAACTCTTTTTCCAGAAAGGATCCGTTCTTGGCAACAAAGATCTTGCCCTCGGATCTTAAGTAGAAGGTATACCCAATGGTTTCCTTAGGGTATCCTATGAAGACGCATTTTTCCGACTTGGGTTCGAGCTTTTCAGGTTGAAGTTTCTTGACATAAGCATCGCATCCCCAAACTTTTAGAAACGACAGCTTAGGTTTCTTCCCAAACCATAATTCATACGGTGTCGTCTCAACGGATTTAGACGGTGCCCTATTTAAAGTGAATGTAGCTGTCTCTAGAGCGTATCCCCAAAATGATAGCGGTAAATCGGTAAGAGACATCATAGACCGCACCATATCCAATAGAGTGCGATTACGACGTTCGGACACACCGTTACGCTGAGGTGTTCCAGGCGGCGTGAGTTGTGAAACGATTCCACATTTCCTTAAGTGTGTACCAAATTCGTGACTTAAATATTCTCCTCCATGATCTGATCGTAGGAACTTTATCTTTCGGTCACGTTGATTCTCTACCTCATTCTGAAATTCCTTGAACTTTTCAAAGGTCTCAGACTTGTGTTTCATTAAGTAGACATACCCATATCTACTCAAGTCATCAGTGAGAGTGAGAACATAACGATATCCTCCGCGAGCCTCAACGCTCATTGGACCGCACACATCGGTATGTATGATTTCCAATAAGTTGGTTGCTCGCTCCATTGTTCCGGAGAACGGAGTCTTGGTCATTTTGCCCATGAGGCATGGTTCGCATGTGTCAAATGATTCATAATCGAGAGACTCTAAAAGTCCATCAGCATGGAGCTTCTTCATGCGCTTGACACCAATGTGACCAAGGCGGCAGTGCCACAAGTATGTGGGACTATCGTTATCAACTTTACATCTTTTGGTATTCACACTATGAATATGTGTAATATTACGCTCGAGATTCATTAAGAATAAACCATTGACCATCGGGGCATGACCATAAAACATATCTCTCATATAAATAGAACAACCATTATTCTCGGATTTAAATGAGTAGCCATCTCGTATCAAACGAGATCCAGATACAATGTTCATGCTCAAACTTGGCACTAAATAACAATTATTAAGGTTTAAAACTAATCCCGTAGGTAAATGTAGAGGTAGCGTGCCGACGGCGATCACATCGACCTTGGAACCATTCCCGACGCGCATCGTCACCTCGTCCTTCGCCAGTCTCCGCTTATTCCGCAGCTCCTGCTGTGAGTTACAAATATGAGCAACGGCACCGGTATCAAATACCCAGGAGTTACTACGAGTACTGGTAAGGTACACATCAATTACATGTATATCAAATATACCTTTAGTGTTGCCGGCCTTCTTGTCCGCTAAGTATTTGGGGCAGTTCCGCTTCCAGTGACCCTTCCCTTTGCAATAAAAGCACTCAGTCTCAGGCTTGGGTCCATTGCTTGACTTCTTCCTGGCAACTGGCTTACCAGGCGCGGCAACATCCTTGCCGTCCTTCTTGAAGTTCTTCTTACCCTTGCCCTTCTTGAACTTGGTGGTTTTATTGACCATCAACACTTGATGTTCTTTCTTGATTTCTACCTCTGCCGACTTCAGCATTGAAAATACTTCAGGAATAGTTTTCACCATCCCCAGCATATTGTAGTTCATCACAAAGCTCTTATAGCTCGGTGGGAGCGACTGAAGGATTCTGTCAATGACCGCCTCGTCCGGGAGGTTAATGTCCAGCTGGGACAGGCGGTTGTGCAACCCAGACATTTTGAGTATGTGCTCACTGACAAAACTGTTTTCCTCCATCTTATAACTGTAGAACTTGTCGGAGACTTCATATCTCTTGACCCGGGCATGAGCTTGGAAAACCATTTTCAGCTCCTCGAACATCTCATATGCTCTGTGTTGCTCAAAACGCTTTTGGAGCCCCGGTTCTAAGCTTTAAAGCATGCCGCACTGAACGAGGGAGTAATCATCAGCACGTGACTGCCAAGCGTTCATAACGTCTTGGTTCTCTGGGATGGGTGCTTCACCTAGCGGTCCATCTAGGACATATGCTTTCTTGGCAGCTATGAGGATGATCCTCAGGTTCCGGACCTAGTCCGTATAGTTGCTGCCATCATCTTTCAGCTTGGGTTTCTCTAGGAACGCGTTGAAGTTCATGTTGACATGAGCGTTGGCCATTTGATCTACAAGTCATATTTGCAAAGGTTTTAGACTAAAGTTCATGATAATTAAGTTCATCTAATCAAATTATTTAATGAACTCCCACTCAGATTAGACATCCCTCTAGTCATCTAAGTGTTACATGATCCGAGTCGACTAGGCCGTGTCCGATCATCACGTGAGACGGACTAGTCATCATCGGTGAACATCTCCATGTTGATCGTATCTTCCATGCGACTCATGTTTGACCTTTCAGTCTCTGTGTTCCGAGGCCATGTCTGTACATGCTAGGCTCGTCAAGTTAACCCTAAGTGTTTTTGCATGTGTAAAACTGTCTTACACCCGTTGTATGTGAACGTAAGAATCTATTACACCCGATCATCATGTGGTGCTTCGAAACGACGAACTTTAGCAACGGTGCACAGTTAGGGGAGAACACTTCTTGAAATTGTTGTAAGGGATCATCTTATTTACTACCGTCCTTCTAAGTAAACAAGATGCATAAACATAATAAACATCACATGCAATTATATAGTAGTGTCATGTATGGCCAATATCATATAGCTCCTTTGATCTCCATCTTCAGGGCTCCATGATCATCTTCGTCACCGGCATGACACCATGATCTCCATCATCATGATCTCCATCATCATGATCTCCATCATCGTGTCTTCATGAAGTTGTCACGCCAATGACTACTTATACTTCTATGGCTAACGCGTTTAGCAATAAAGTAAAGTAATTTACATGGCATTCTTCAATGACACGCAGGTCATACAAAAAATAAAGACAACTCCTATGGCTCTTGCCGGTTGTCATACTCATCGACATGCAAGTCGTGATTCCTATTACAAGAACATGATCTCATACATCACAATATATCATTCATCATTCATCACAACTTTTGGCCATATCACATCACAAGACACTTGCTGCAAAAACAAGTTAGACATCCTCTAATTGTTGTTGCAAGTTTTACGTGGCTTCTATAGGTGATCTAGCAAGAACGTTTTCTTACCTACGTTAAAGCCACAATGTGATTTGTCAACTTCTATTTACCCTTCATAAGGACCCTTTTCGTCGAATCTGCTCCAACTAAAGTGGGAGAGACAGACACCCGCTAGTCACCTTATGCAACTAGTGCATGTCAGTCGGTGGAACCTGTCTCACGTAAGCGTACGTGTAAGGTCGGTCCGGGCCGCTTCATCCCACAATACCACTGAAGCAAAATAAGACTAGTAGCGGCAAGAAAGTTGACACATCTACGCCCACAACAAAATTGTGTTCTACTCGTGCAATAGAGAACTACGCATAGACCTAGCTCTGATACCACTGTTGGGGAACGTTGCAGAAAATTAAAAAATTTCCTACGGTTTCACCAAGATCCATCTATGAGTTCATCTAAGCAACGAGTGATAGGAGTGCATCTACATACCCTTGTAGATCGCGAGCGGAAGCGTTCAAGAGAACGGGGATGATGGAGTCGTACTCGCCGTGATCCAAATCACTGATGACCAAGTGTTGAACGGACAGCACCTCCGCGTTCAACACACGTACAGAGAGGATGACGTCTCCTTTTTGATCTAGCAAGGGGGAAGGAGAGGTTGAGGAAGAAGACTCCAGCAGCAGCACGACGGCGTGGTGGTGGTGGAGAAGCAGTACTCCGGCAGGGCTTCGCCAAGCAACCGCGGGAGGAGGAAGAGGTGTAGCAGGGGAGGGAGGCGCCAAGACTCAGGGGTGCGGCTGCCCTCCCTCCCCCCTCCTTTATATAGGCCCCCAGGGGGGGTAGCCGGCCCTAGAGATGGGATCTCTAGGGGGGCGGCGGCCAAGGGGGGTGGAGTGCCCCCCAAGGTAAGTGGAGGCGCCCCCTCCCCTAGGGTTCCCAACCCTAGGGGCAGAGGGGGTCCCAGGGGGGCGCACCAGCCCACCAGGGGCTGGCCCCCTCCCCACTTCAGCACACGGGGCCCTCCGGGATGGGTGGCCCCACCCGGTGGACCCCCGGGACCCTTCCGGTGGTCCCGGTACAATACCGGGTGACCCCGAAACTTTCCCGATGGCCGAAACGGCACTTCCTATATATAAATCTTCACCTCCGGACTATTCCGGAACTCCTCGTGACGTCCGGGATCTCATCCGGGACTCCAACAACATTCGGTAATCACATACAAGTCTTCCTAATAACCCTAGCGTCACCGAACCTTAAGTGTGTAGACCCTACGGGTTCGGGAATCATGCAGACATGACCGAGACAGCTCTCCGGCCAATAACCAACAGCAGGATCTGGATACCCATGTTGGCTCCTACATGTTCCACGATGATTTCATTGGATGAACCACGATGTCGAGGATTCGATCAACCCCGTATACAATTCCCTTTGTCAATCGGTACGTTACTTCCCCGAGACTCGATTGTCGGTATCCCAATACCTCGTTCAGTCTCGTTACCGGCAAGTCACTTTACTCATACCGTAATGCATGATCCTGTGACCAAACACTTGGTCACTTTGAGCTCATTATGATGATGCATTACCGAGTGGGCCCAGAGATACCTCTCCGTCATACGAAGTGACAAATCCAAGTCTCGATCCGTGTCAACCCAACAGACAATTTCGGAGATACCTGTAGTGCACCTTTATAGTCACCCAGTTACGTTGTGACGTTTGGTACACCCAAAGCACTCCTACGGTATCCGAGAGTTACACGATCTCATGGTCTAAGGAAAAGATACTTGACATTGGAAAAGCTCTAGCAAACGAACTACACGATCTTGTGCTATGCTTAGGATTGGGTCTTGTCCATCACATCATTCTCCTAATAATGTGATCTCGTTATCAATGACATCTTATGTCCATAGTCAGGAAACCATGACTATCTGTTGATCAACGAGCTAGTCAACTAGAGGCTTACTAGGGACATGTTATGGTCTATGTATTCACACGTGTATTACGATTTCCGGATAATACAGTTATAGCATGAATAAAGACAATTATCATGAACAAGAAAATATAATAATAATCTTTTATTATTGCCTCTAGGGCATATTTCCAACACAAAGAGTAATCAACACTACTAGCAACCTACTAGCACCAATCCCGGACTTGGAGACAAGAATTGGATACAAGAGATGAACTAGGGTTTGGAGATGAGATGGTGCTGGTGAAGATGTTCATGGAGATTGCCCTCTCCCAATGAGAGGAGCGTTGGTGATGACAATGGTGATGATTTCCCCCTCCCGGAGGGAAGTGTCCCTGGCAGAACAGCTCTGCCGGAGCCCTAGATTGGTTCCGCCAAGGTTCCGCCTCGTGGCGGCGGAGTCTTGTCCCGAAAGGATGCCTTCTATTTTTTTATCATCGAAAGACTTCATATAGGAGAAGATGGACGTCGGAGAGCCACCAGGGGGCCCACTAGGTAGGGGGCGCGCCCAGGGGGGCGCGCCCCCCACCCTCGTGAGCAGGGTGTGGGCCCCTGGCCTTCATCTTTGGCGACGATTTTTCTTTATTCATTTTAAGGTATTCCGCGGAGTTTCAGGACTTTTGGAGTTGCGCAGAATAGTCCTTCAATATTTGCTCCTTTTCCAGCCCAGAATTCCAGCTGTCGGCATTCTCCATCTTCATGTAAACCTTGTAAAATAAGAGAGAATAGCCATAAGTATTGTGACATAACGTGAAATAACAGCCCATAATGCAATAAATATTGACATAAAAGCATGATGCAAAATGGACGTATCAACTCCCCCAAGCTTAGACCTCGCTTGTCCTCAAGCGAAAAGCCGATAACAATAAATATGTCCTCATGTTTAGAGGTAAAGGCGTCGATAAAAATAAAATACGGACATGAAGGCATCACGATTATTTCTATAACAGCAACATAAATAGATTTTGTCATATGATTACTCATGTTCAAGTGATGATCTTCTCACAAAGCTAAAGTATGAATCAGAAACCTTATTGAGCACCAACAAATTATACCCTTAGTCATTGAAGCAATTGCAATTTATCATAACATCGGAAAGGGTCTATGTCAGAGCTTAAAAGCAAGTCCACATACTCAACTATCACTTAGTCCTTCATAATTGCTAACACTCACGCAATACTTGTGGTTACGGAGTTTTAATCGGACACAGAGAAAGATAGGGGCTTATAGTTTTGCCCCACAACCTTTTACCTCAAGGGTAATGTCAACAATAATAATTCATGCTCCCCCACATCCAATTATATATATATATATATATATATATATATATATATATATATATATCATGTTCTTTCCAACATGCTGAGCTTGCCAAAGGATAAAATGAAAAGGGAAAGGTGAAGATCACTGTGACTCTTGCATAAGGTAGAGGATAATAATAAAAGATAGGCCCTTCGCAGAGGGAAGCAGAGGTTGTCATGCACGTTTAGGGTTGATGCACAAAATCTTAATGCAAAAGAACGTCACTTTATATTGCCCCTTGTCGGTGTCAAAACCAGCGGATCTCGGGTAGGGGGTCCCGAACTGTGCGTCTAGGCGGATGGTAACAGGAGACAAGGGACACGATGTTTTTTACCCAGGTTCGGGCCCTCTCGATGGAGGTAAAACCCTACTCCTGCTTGATTGATATTGATGATATGGGTAGTACAAGAGTGGATCTACCACGAGATCAAGGAGGCTAAACCCTAGAAGCTAGCCTATGGTATGATTGTTGAGATGTAATGTTGTGTATGTTGTCCTACGGACTAAAGCCCTCCGGTTTATATAGATACCGGAGAGGCTAGGGTTACACAGAGTCGGTTACAATAGTAGGAGATCTACATATCCGTATCGCCAAGCTTGCCTTCCACGCCAAGTAAAGTACCTTCCGGACACGATCCAGAGTCTTCAATCTTCTATCTTCGTAGTAGGGGAGTCCGGCGGATATTGATAGTCCAGCTGTCCGAACACCCCCTAGTCCAGGACTCCCTCAGTAGCCCCTGAACCAGTCTTCAATGATGATAAGTCTTCAATGACGATAAGTCCGGCGTGCATAATGTTCGGCATTGCAAGGCGGGTTCCCCTCCTTGAATAATTCGGAGAAGATAATGAACACTAGGATAGTGTCCGGCTCTGCAAAATAAATTCCACATTCCAACGTAGAGAGAATAAAACATACACTTAGCTCAATCTGCTGACGTATTATGCGGTGCGACATCACATCGCCACCAGGCCTTTGTTTGAATCCTTGGCACGTCTTGTCAAAGCAGAGATCGTGTTCCCTTTTATTCCGGGATTCTCATCAATACGTGCGTGGGTAACCCAACCGCGCCATCAATGGTGGTGCTTGGGAGATAAGCGAGTTTTACCAGGCCGGTGGGGGACACACAGTTTTGTCCGCCTACATATAAGGGATAAGGATTCACCTTCTCACCTACGCCTTCTTCCTCCTTTGCTTATCCATCCCCACGAATTCAAGCTCCAACGCCCGAACTCGCGCATTTCACCTCGACCTTCTCCGAATATGTCTGGAGCGGGAGGTAAATGGTTAGCCTCCACTGTCAAGGAGGAGGACATCACCAAGCTGCGCAGCGCCGGATATCTTTCTGGCGATATCGCGCATCGGCTGCCTGACGAAGGGCAGCTCTTCCCTACCCCCGGGCCTCATGAGAGGGTCGTCTTCCTTCCCCACTTCCTCCGCGGACTGGGCTTTCCGCTCCATCCATTTGTCCGGGGGCTCATGTATTATTACGGCCTGGATTTCCATGATCTGGCGCCGAACTTTATCCTCAACATCTCGGCGTTTATCGTCGTGTGCGAGGCCTTTCTCTGCATCCGGCCCCACTTCGGCCTGTGGCTCAAGACCTTTAACGTCAAGCCGAAGGTTGTGAAGGGTACGCAAGCGGAATGCGGAGGCGCTATGTTGGGCAAATTGCCCAACGTCCCTTGGCTAGAAGGGACCTTCGTGGACTCCGTCAAGGGGTGGCAATCGGGGTGGTTCTACATCACCGAGCCGCGCAAATCCACATGGGTGGCGGCCCCCGAGTTTAGATCTGGCATCCCCACGCAGCTCACCTCCTGGAAACAGAAGGGCTTGCAGTGGGGGAATCCGGTGGAGGTGACGGGACTCCGAGCATGTATCAAGAAGATGGTGAGCGAAAGGCTCAAGCTCGTCGACGTGGTCCAAGTCATGCTCATCCGGCGGATCCTCCCATGCCAAGAACGGGCATTTAATTTATGGGAGTTCAATCCGGAACAGCACCAGGCGCTAAACGGGCTCTTCGATACAACATACGAAAGCGCCTGGAGGGTGCTGTTCAAGGGCGCCGAAGCCCCTATGTCCGCGACCAAAGACCGCGGATTCAGCTCGCAGAATCCAACTGACGAGGTAAGTGATTCGACCCCATTACGGGACACTTGTGATAATTAGATTGACTCTAGTGAGGTTGTTAATTTGCCTCTTCCTTTGACAGGAATGGATGGAGAAGGCCAAGCTGCTTATCAGCCCGGCTCCCATGCCAGAAGACCCAGCGAACGCCCGCTTAACAGGGCTGCTGGTTCCGGCACCGCACGTGGTGCCGGAGAAGAAGGCCAAGAAGGTGGCCGCGGGGACTCGAAAGAGTTCCCGCAATCAGGCGTCTGACGACGACGAGGACTCCTCTCCGGAAGACGAGGAGGAGGAGGAGGAGTACTCCCTCCCGGAGGAGGGAGAGAAGAAAAGGAAGGCCTCCCCAGTCGAGGCGGCCGAAGGGTCCAAGAGGGGGAGAACTATCCCCCCGGACAGTTTCGCCAACATCAACGTTGGCGAGGATGAGTGGCCTCCAAGGGCCAGGTGTCCGGCAAGATCGTAAGTATCCGGATCCTTGATGTGTAATTTCTTTTATGTCGCAAAGTATCCTTCTAACGCCGCATTCTGTCCGTAGTCCGGCCAATGATGATCTCCCCGGCTCATCGAGCGGGTCATTGGCCTCGTCGGATGTGAATTCCATCCCGACTGCCTCCTCCCCCCGCGCCAACGAGGACCCCGAAGTGGGATCCCAAAGAGGGACCCATCAGGAGGAGGCTCCGGAGGCGCCGTCAGGCAGCCCCCCGGACTTCGTGCCGGACTCCACATCGGAACCCGCAGTGGTTCCAGAGTCCGGCAAGCGCCCCCTTCGAAAGAAGGGCAGGACCGTGATGCCGGCGGCCTCCGTCCAACCGGAGGCGCCGGATAACCTGCTGGAAGCGCTTAAAGGCGCTTCCATCGAGGAAGAGCACCGCACCATCATGAGTGCGGTGATTGAGAAGGTTCAGCTCGCGAAAAGCGGGCTGACCGAAGCCTGCAGTAGCCTTTTAACAGGCTTTGAGGTAAGAAGTTAAAATTATGTAATATAATACCGCATAGACAGTAGCCCCTGATGCTTGGTTCGGTGTTCGGAAAGAAAAGCCGGACTAAGGATCTATAACAAGATATACGCAGGGTTGCTAAAAAATATGTCAATATGGGTTTGCAGGCTGCGCTGTTGACCTCTGCCGCATTAACGGCAGAGGTCGAGGCGCTGAAGAAGGACCTTGAGCGTTCGGAGCAGGAGGTCGGCCATGCCAAGGGGCGGCTCAAGGAAAAAGAAGGTGAATAACACCCCTTTAAATAAGTACCTTACAGAAAAGGGTTTTGGTTGCAAATAAAATTAACAAGGATAATATGTGCATTGCAGGGGCCACTAATGAGGTGGCAACCCTGAAGGATGCTGTGTCCGCGGCCGAACGCAATGCGGCCGCGGAACGGGCTGAGCGAGAAAAGCAAGAGGCGCGGGTGGCGGAAGTTCGGCAAGAGCTCCAGGTTCTCATGGAGAAACATGAGAGTTTTGAGCGTGACTCCAAGACTCGAGAGTCCGAGCTTGCCTCGGCTCTCAAAAGTGCCAAGTCCGCCAAGGCCGCGGCCCATAAGGCCCTTCAGGAGGTTGAGGACATAAAAAAGATAGCGGCGGGTAAGGCGTTTTTCATGCAAAGCAGGCATGTTAATGTAAACTACCGGACACTTACCCGAATTCGGCGCTCTCCAGGGGCATTTGCAGATCTGCCGCGTAGTGCGGCTGATGCCGCCGCATTCTATCGTGGCGAGGAGGGGAGCTCGACGGAGAAGGTCTTCTGGTCTTAGTATACCGAGGCCGGCCATCCGGTGCCCCCAAGCGACCAGCTAAAGCAGCTGATCGAACTCCACAAAGTAGCTGAAGAGGCCATGAAGGGCCTCATAGTCCGGCTGTGGCCTGGACAGGCCATGCCTGGTAGCTACTTTGGCCTCGTGCGGCGGCTGGTGGATGCATGCCCTAGGCTGGATGTAGTCAAGCGCTCCGCCTGTATCGAAGGTGCTCGTCGGGCCCTTGCCCGCATAAAGGTGCAATGGGGCAAATTGGATGCGGAGAAGCTTCTCACGGACCCACCGCCACCGGGCAAGGAGTATCGCACGCCGGAGAAGTATTATAATACTGTCCTGAATGGAGCCTGCAATATTGCAGATGAGTGCTCCCGAAATGTAATCTTTGAGTGAACTCGCTGTGTATTTATCCTGTGCGCTGAAAACTTCGTTCATATGCGCCATGAGCAACGCTTGTTTAATTTAAAATATTACCTTCTGTTTGGCCGTTTATAAAATCTGAGAGATGGCAAGTCGTTGGCTTCAGCCCCCAAGCCACAAGTGCTGGGGTGTTCGGTGATAAACTTGAGCACTCTTGTTCCCATATTTGGGTCCATCTAGGGAGGCGCTCAACACGATGAACAAGGCGACCAGACTTATAGTGCTTGAACACTCTCACTTAGCCATAGAATTCTATAATTTTAAATTTCGGCGAAGCCCCTGGTATTCGGAAGACCGAATCCGGGGCGCTATCCACGCCTTCATCGGACGTAATCCGGAACTTCGCTCGAAGCGGCGTGAGTCTTTAAGGACCCGAAAAAACCTCTCGAACAGCGACCAGTCTCTCGCCTTATCATGCCGGTCAGTTTTAGCTTTCTCCACTGAGGCGTTAACCCGGCTTAACCGGGGCGCAATCGCAGTGGTTCTCCCAGTGCTACCTTAGCCGACGGAACGGAAACGTAAGGAGCCAAACATGGGAGCCGGGCAAACCCAACTATTGACCCAAGACATGATTCGGAGCCGATTCATATAATGCTATAAGTTCGGGGTGCCGCACTTGTTAAAGTGTTCGGACTTTATCACACCATAAAGCGGGGAACATAAGCCCCTGGTGTATTATGCCGTACCAAAAATATACGGGTGCCAGAATGTCATATAATGAACATATATATAAAATGTAATGCAATTTCGTAAAATGCCCTCTAGCAGGATTGTAGATCGTTTGTCTTTGCCGACCTTTTCGCTTCGACCTCGGGACCCTAGAGTCCGGAGTGTGTCCGAATACCTTTTTGGTTAAGAAATAACCGTGGTATGCATGGAGACCAGGCGTAGGGGTCATTAGTGCTTTATCAGACAAGTGCCCAGCTAGTTATGTTATATTACATGGTTAGTAAGAAACATCTTCCAGGGAGAATAGTTCCGTTAAGGGTTCCTTTCCCTGGGAGGCATGCCCTAAAGTGCATGTCTGTACTGCAAAGAAAGCAGTAAAACATCTGGGGGCAAATGGATGAATAGGTAAAAAGTCATCTTTTAAGTCACCGACCGAATATTCCCTTAAGAACGCTAGCTTTCGGCTTCACCCAGTCTGAGGTACACATCCGGCTGACCCGGCAGTAACAATCGCAGAGGTGCTCCCTTTACCTCCTAGCCGAAAAATCGGGAACGTAGGGGTAAGCATAGGAGCCAGGCAACCCAGCTTGGCCAAAACTTAAGTCATATCGATGCATATAATGGCGAATAAAAGGTACATGTGGAAGCTTGACACATGTGCTGGGTATAAAACCCGTATAATTGAGCTTCTGTAAAAGAAGCCCCCAGGAATAATGAGTACGGATAGCACATCGTGCGTATGCAAAGAGTCTGCAAGTAGAGCGGACTGATACAAATAATGCGGTAAGCGAGGGATTTGGACTAAATAAACATGTCCCCCTCCAGGGATGAGCTGCGGATTTGGTGTATATAATCAAATTTAATGCTCGTAATTGAGACCACCTGAGTGTTCGACGCGGCCTTCTGTAGTCCCTGACTATTGCATCATGAGTTCGGCAGGTTCACCGCCGGACAGGGCTTCTGGTTAACAGAGTCCTGTGTACAAAAAATAAGAAAAATAATAATAAAAAAGAGGCACATTTGCGAGCCCCTGGTGTGGTCGAGCCGCACTCTGGGTCTGTTGTGATGGTGCCCCCTCCCCTCTGCCCATGGTATCTCCAAAGCGTAATGATGTACGCGGAGTGTTATTCTTGCGATCATACGCGGGCGAGGGTTGGGGCCGCATTGCTATGCGTGCTCTGATCGCGCCAGGTGGTCTTGGTTGATATTGCTCCGGGCGCGCTTTGCTGTATCCGGCCGTTTAACGGCCGGACTCGAGAATTGCCTTAAAAGGCTGCTCTGTACTTCCGTCGCGAGAGCCGCTGTGTGTTCCTCCGTTTGGAGGGAGCGTTCCGTATTTCCATTGACCGTGATGACTCCACGAGGGCCTGGCATCTTGAGCTTTAGGTATGCGTAGTGCGGCACCGCGTTGAATTTGGCAAACGCGGTTCGTCCGAGCAGAGCATGATAGCCGCTGCGAAACGAGACTATGTCGAAGATTAACTCTTCGCTTCGGAAATTATCCGGGGATCCGAAGACCACTTCCAGTGTGACTGAGCCTGTACAGTTAGCTTCCACTCCTGGGATGACACCTTTAAAGGTTGTTTTTGTAGGTTTGATCCTGGATGGGTCTATGCCCATTTTGCGCACCGTGTCCTGGTAAAGCAGGTTCAGGCTGCTGCCGCCGTCCATCAGGACTCTTGTGAGGTGAAATCCATCGACGATTGGGTCTAAGACCAATGCGGCGAATCCGCCATGGCGTATGCTGGTCGGATGGTCTCTTCGATCGAAAGTGATCGGACAGGAGGACCATGGATTGAACTTTGGGGCAACTGGCTCCATCGCATAGACATCCCGTAGTGCGCGCTTCCTCTCCCTCTTGGGTATATGGGTCGCGTAAATCATATTCACCGTCCGCACTTGTGGGGGGAAACCCTTCTGTCCTTTATTGTTTGGCGGCCGGGTCTCTTCCTCGTCGTCGCTATTTAGCCCCTTGTCATTGTGTTCGGCAATTAACTTGCCGGCCTGCTTGAGCACCCAACAATCTCTATTGGTGTGATTAGCTGGCTTTTCGGGGGTGCCATGTATCTGGCATGAGCGGTCGAGTATTCGGTCCAAATTGGACGGACCTGGAGTGGTTCTTTTAAGTGGCTTCTTCCGTTGACCGGGTTTGGAGCCTCGGAATCCGGCATTGACTGTCGTATCCTCCTTGTCGTCGCCGTTAATGCGGCGCTTGTTTTTGATTCGTCGTGACCTGCCGTTGTTATCCTTAGTATCCGGACTGCCAGAATTTTTACGGAGATTGTTGTTGCGGGCTAGCCAGCTGTCCTCTCCCGCACAAAAGCGGGTCATTAATGATGTGAGGGATGCCATGGATTTTGGCTTCTCCTGCCCCAGGTGCCGGGCTAGCCATTCGTCCCGGATGTTATGTTTGAAGGCTGCGAGGGCCTCTGCGTCCGGACAATCGACGATTTGATTTTTCTTTGTCAAGAACCGTGTCCAGAATTGCCTGGCCGATTCGTCTGGCTGCTGAATGATGTGGCTGAGGTCATTGGCGTCTGGTGGTCGCACATATGTGCCTTGGAAGTTATCAAGGAACGCGGCCTCCAGGTCTTTCCAACACCCAATTGACTCTGCGGGCAGGCTGTTAAGCCAATGCCGAGCTGGTCCTTTAAGCTTGAGTGGGAGGTACTTGATGGCATGTAGGTCATTACCGCGGGCCATATGAATATGGATAAGATAGTCTTCGATCCAAACTGCGGGGTCTGTTGTGCCATCGTAGGATTCGATGTTTACGGGTTTAAACCCTTCGGGGATCTGATGATCCATTACTTCATCAGTGAAGCATAGAGGGTGTGCGGCGCCCCTATATTGAGCGATGTCGCGACGCAGCTCAAGGGAGCGCTGTCTGCTGTGTTCGGCCCGGCCAAGATTATTGTATCCGGCACGGCGGTATTCGTCGTGGGTTGTAGGGCGCCCACGTGATCCATAGATGGATCTGGATTGTCTTGCTTTGTCCTCCAATATGTCTCGCAAGTCCGGCGCATTCCCTTTTGGTTTCGTACTCTTGGATCGATGCCGGGGTACGGTCTTGGCTGGGGGCCTGAATGCCTCTCTGTCGCGACCACGGGGTGGTCGGTCAGCCATGTCGTGCGCTGGTGATGAAGGTATGTATGCTTCCTCCTCTAATCGGGGGAGCAGCTTGCGTTTTGGGTAACTTTTGGAGGGACGTTCGAGTTTATACTCTTCACCCGCGAGGACCTCGGTCCATCGATCGGCCAGCAGATCCTGATCAGCTTGAAGCTGCTGCTGCTTTTTCTTTAGGCTATTTGCTGTGGCTATAAGCCTGCGCTTGAAGTGCTCTTGTTCGATGGGGTCCTCAGGTACGACGAATTCGTCATTGTTGAGGCTTGCTTCGTCTTCGGAGGGAGGCATATGATCATGATCCTCAACCTCTTCATCTGCCGCTCCCTCATGAGGGCTTGCTTCTGCATCCTCCTGCGCTGAGTCTTGCGGGAGGGGATTGTCTTCGGCACTCTCTGGAGTGTTATTATCTCCTGTGCCGGAATCTCCGTTTTTGGTGTGGCGAGATTTAGAGCGGCGCCGCTGACGCCGGCGCTTGGGCTGTTTCTTTAAGGAATCTGCCTCCGCTGTTCCTTCGTCGTCCCCCTCTTTTGGGGTATCCACCATGTATACGTCATATGACGAGCTGGCCTTCCAGTGCCCTGTGGGCGCTAGTTCCTGTTCGTCTCCGGCATCGTCTTCCATAGCGTCGATGTCTTCGGAGTCGTAGTCTAGCATGTCGGTTAAATCCTCGACAGTGGCTACAAAGTGGGTGGTGGGTGGGCTCTGAATTTCTTCGTCGTCCGAACTCCAACCGTCCTGGCCATAATCCGGCCAGGATCCTCCTGATAGTGAGAGATGCTTCAGGGAATTCAGGATATCGCCAAAAGGCGAGTGCTGGAAGATGTCCGCGGCGGTGAATTCCATAACCGGCACCCAATCCGGATTACTTGGTAGGGGCGCGGGAGGCTCGGAGTCCGGCGAGGAGTCCGGCACCTTGGAATCACGAGTTTCGCAGGGGACAAGATTGGTGTTCGGCTCCATCGCCGTGGATGTTGAAGCCCCCGGGGCGGCGTCTATCCACCGGCCCTCGATCTGGGCGATCGGCTCCGGGCTGATGGCCGGAGCGGATTCGTGTGCGGCCATCAAAGCACTGTTTGGCGGCAGAGCTAGATCATGCCCATCGTCACAGTGCGGCGCGCTTAGCTGTGGCTCGAGTCCATCGAGGATCAAATCTCCTCGGACATCGGTCGTGAAGTTTAAGCTTCCAAATCTGACCTGACGGCCAGGGGCGTAGCTTTCGATCTGCTCCAGATGGCCAAGTGAATTGGCCCGCAGTGCAAAGCCGCCGAATACGAAGATCTGTCCGGGGAGAAAAATCTCACCCTGGTCAGCGTTGATAGTTGAAGATGCCATCGAACCTATCGGTGACGACACAGAGGAACTCTCAATGAAAGCACCAATGTCGGTGTCAAAACCGGCGGATCTCGGGTAGGGGGTCCCGAACTGTGCGTCTAGGCGGATGGTAACAGGAGACAAGGGACACGATGTTTTTTACCCAGGTTCGGGCCCTCTCGATGGAGGTAAAACCCTACTCCTGCTTGATTGATATTGATGATATGGGTAGTACAAGAGTGGATCTACCACGAGATCAAGGAGGCTAAACCCTAGAAGCTAGCCTATGGTATGATTGTTGAGATGTAATATTGTGTATGTTGTCCTACGGACTAAAGCCCTCTAGTTTATATAGATACCGGAGAGGCTAGGGTTACACAGAGTCGGTTACAATAGTAGGAGATCTACATATCCGTATCGCCAAGCTTGCCTTCCACGCCAAGTAAAGTACCTTCCGGACACGAGCCGGAGTCTTCAATCTTCTATCTTCGTAGTAGGGGAGTCCGGCGGATATTGATAGTCCGGCTGTCCGAACACCCCCTAGTCCAGGACTCCCTCACCCCTTGTATGTGAACCTTTATTATGCAGTCCGTCGCTTTTATTGCGTCCACAACAAGTTCGTACAAAGTTTATTTTCTCTGCACTAATAAGGCATGCATATTTAGAGAGCAATTTTTATTGCTTGCATCGATGACAACTTACTTGAGGGATCTTACTCAATCCATAGGTAGATATGGTGGACTCTCATGGCAAAACTGGTTTAAGGGTATTTGGAAGCACAAGTAGTATTTCTACTTAGTGCTGAGAATTTGGCTAGCATGAGGGGGAAAGGCAAGCTCAACACGGTAGAGGATCCATGACAACATACTTTATCTCAGACATAAGAAAACATAACTCATTATGTTGTCTTCCTTGTCCAACCTCAACTCTTTAGCATGTCATATTTTAATGAGTGCTCCCAATCATAAAAGATGTCAATGATAATATATCTATATGTGAAACCTCTCTTTCCTTATTACTTCCTATTAATTGCAATGATGACCAAAGCTATATTTGCCAACTCCCAACAACTTTAAATCATCATACTCTTTCTATGTGAAGTCATTACTTTCAATAAGCTCAATATGAACTCTTTGATTCTTTTTATTCTATTTCTTCTAATCACCCAAGATCGTGGCAAAATACTCAAGCCCTTGACTCAACACTAATCTTTATTATATAGCTCACGGACTCGATTACAAAAAAGGATCATAAAGCAAAACTCAAAACTAGATCATGCCATGACTTTATTCTACTAAATCAAGATACTACTAATAGGATCGAACTAAGAAAAACGGTAAAGATAGGAGTTGTGATGGTGATACGATACCAGGGCACCTCCCCCAAGCTTGGCAGTTGCCAAGGGGAGTGCCCATACCCATGTGATTATATCCTCGAAGGTGATGGAGGTGGTGATGATGACGGTGGATAATCTCACATTGAGCGTAAAAGCTCCTCCAATTTGCGGATAATGCCCTTGAGCCCAGCAATATGATCCTTCAAAAAAATATTCTCCTGTGTGAGATACTTGTTCTGTATGTGGGCTAACTCAATCATCTTGAAGGCTTCAAGCTCTGTTGGAGTGAAAAGGTTAGGTAAAGGTTGAGGGATGTCTTCTTCTTTCACCACCGGAGCTTGAACCTCCATGGCCTTCTTGATCCTTGCATCCTTGTTGATTTCTTCTGGTTCCTCTCTTTTCAACTCTATCTTCAATAGCCAAGCATCCTTGTCTTCGTTGTTGGAGGAGGGAGAAGTCATGGTGCTCTAGACCTGTCAGAAAAACAGCTCGAAACAAGAACAGGGGAGATTTGCGTGATACGAGAGTCAAAACCTTCGGGAGTATATATAATGAATTTTTACCGACCAAAATACGTATCGTGCAAGGAAACAGAGTCCGGAGGGCACACGAGGTGCTCACGAGGTAAGGGGGCGCGCCCAGGGGGGTAGGGCGCGCGCTCCACCCTCGTGGAGGCCTCGTGTCCTCCCCGGACTGCTACTTATTTTTCTATTTTTCTAAATATTCCAAAATGGAGAAATATTGCCTTAGAAATTGTTTTGGAGTCGGTTTACTTACCGTACCACATACCTATTCCTTTTCGGAGTCTGGAACGGTCTGGAAAGTGTCCCTTATGTATTCCTCCGGGGTTACGGTGTCAATAATATTAGTTTCAACATTTATCGGATTACCTGAGATATAGTGTTTGATCCTTTGACCGTTTACCACCTTCGGATTTGTGCCTGCGAAGTTGTTGGTTTTTATGGCACCGGAACGATAGACCTCCTCGATAACGTAAGGACCTTCCCATTTGGAGAGAAGTTTTCCTGCAAAAAAATCTTAAACAAGAGTTGTATAGCAATACATAATCACCTACATTAAACTCACGCTTTTGTATCCTTTTGTCATGCCATCTTTTAACCTTTTCTTTAAACAACTTGGCATTTTCATAAGCTTGGGTTCTCCATTCATCAAGTGAGCTAATATCAAATAACCTCTTCTCGCCGACAAGTTTGAAATCATAGTTGAGCTCTTTAATAGCCCAATATGCCTTATGTTCTAGTTCAGAGGTAAGTGACATGCTTTTCCATAAACCATTTTATACGGAGACATACCCATAGGATTCTTATATGCAATTCTATAGGCCCATAATGCATCATCAAGTTTCTTGGACCAATTCTTTCTAGACCTATTGACAGTCTTTGGCAAAATTAATTTGAGCTCTCTATTGCTCAATTCTACCTGACCACTAGACTGCGGGTGATATGGAGATGCAATTCTATGATTAACGTCATATTTAGCAAGCATCTTACGGAAAGCACCATGAATAAAGTGTGAACCACCATCAGTCATTAAGTATCTAGGGACTCCAAACCTCGGAAAAATAACTTCCTTAAGCATTTTAATAGAAGTGTTATGATCAGCACTACTAGTTGGAATAGCTTCTACCCACTTAGTAACATAATCAATAGCAACTAAAATATGTGTATATCCATTAGAGGCAGGAAAAGATCCCATATAATCAAAGCCCCAAACATCAAATGGTTCAATAACAAGTGAATAATTCATAGGCATTTCTTGACATCTACTAATATTACCAATTCTTTGACATTCGTTGCAAGACAAAATAAACTTACGAGCATCTTTGAAGAGAGTAGGCCAATAAAAACCGGATTGCAATACCTTATGTGCAGTTCTATCTCTAGCGTGGTGTCCTCCATAAGCCTCGGAGTGACACTTGCGTAGGATCTGTTCCTGTTCATGCTCAGGTACACAATGTCTAATAACACCATCTACTCCTTCTTTATAAAGATGTGGGTCATCCCAAAAGTAATGTCGCAAGTCATAGAAAAACTTTATCTTTTGTTGGTATGTGAAGCTAGGTGGTATAAATTTAGCAACAATATAATTAGCATAATCAGCATACCACGGAGTGCTACAAGAAGTGCTTATGACATTTAATTGTTCATCAGGAAAGCTATCATCAATAGGTAGTGGGTCATCAAGAACATTCTCTAACCTAGACAAGTTGTCTGCAACGGGGTTCTCAGCTCCTTTTCTATCAACAATATGTAAATCAAATTCTTGCAGCAGGAGAACCCATCTAATGAGTCTAGGTTTTGCATCTTTCTTTTCCATAAGATATTTAATAGCAGCATGATCTGTGTGAATAGTCACTTTAGAATCAACAATATAGGGTCTGAATTTATCACAAGCAAATACAACTGCTAAAAGTTCCTTTTCGGTAGTAGCATAATTTCTTTGAGCATTGTCTAGAGTCTTACTAGCATAATGGATAACATTTAATTTCTTATCAACTCTTTGCCCTAGAACAACACCTACAGCATAATCACTAGCATCACACATAATTTCAAAGGGTAAATTCCAATCAGGTGGCTGAACAACAGGTGCAGAGACTAATGCTTTCTTAAGTATTTCAAATGCTTCTACACAATCATCATCAAAGACAAATGGTACATCTTTTTGTAATAAATTAGTCAGAGGCCGAGAGATTTTTGAGAAGTCCTTAATGAACCTCCTATAAAATCCGGCGTGACCAAGGAAACTTCTTATACCTTTGATGTCCTTGGGACATGGCATCTTTTCAATAGCATCAACCTTGGCTTTATCAACTTCAATACCTCTTTCAGAAACTTTGTGCCCCAAGACAATACCTTCATTAACCATAAAGTGGCACTTTTCCCAATTCAAGACAAGATTAGTTTCTTCACATCTCTGCAAAACTCGAGCAAGATTGCTCAAGCAATCGTCAAAAGAGGAACCATAGACGGAAAAGTCGTCCATGAAAACCTCACAAATTTTCTCGCAAAAGTGAGAGAATATAGCCATCATGCATCTTTGAAAGGTAGCACGTGCATTACATAAACCAAAAGGCATACGTCTATAAGCAAAAGTACCAAAAGGGCATGTAAAAGTAGTCTTTGATTGATCTTTAGCCGACACAGGTATTTGAGAGAAGCCAGAATAACCATCTAGGAAGCAATAGTGTGTATGTTTGCATGATCTTTCTAGCATTTTATCAATAAAAGGTAAGGGGTAATGATCTTTCTTAGTAGCCTTATTTAATTTGCGGAAATCAATTACCATCCTATAACCTGTGATAATTCTTTGCAGAATTAATTCATCTTTATCATTAGGGACAACAGTAATACCTCCCTTCTTAGGGACACAATGGACAAGACTTACCCACTAACTATCAGCAATGGGATAAATTATACCTGCCTCCAGAAGCTTGAGTATTTCCTTTCTTACCACTTCTCTCATTTTAGGATTCAAACGTCATTGAGGATCACAAACTAGTTTGGCATCAGCTTCCAAATTTATTTTATGTTGACATAGAGTGGGACTGATGCCCTTAAGATCATCCAGAGTATATCCAATAGCAGCACGGTGCTTTTTTAGAGTTTTCAATAATCTTTCTTCTTCATGCTCTGAAAGGTTAGCACTAATAATGACAGGATATATTTTCTTTTCATCAAGATAAGCATATTTAAGATTATCAGGCAACAGTTTAAGCTCAAACACGGGATCACCCTTGGGTGGAGGAGGATCCCCTAGGATTTCAACAGGCAAATTGTGTTGCAGAATAGGTTCATGTTTGCAGAATACTTCATATATTTCCCTTCTTTCATTCATGAACATATCATTTTCATGGTCTAGCAAATAGTGTTCTAAAGGATCACTAGGAGGTACAACAATAGAAGCAAGACCAATAATTTCATCCTTACTAGGCAATTCTTCCTCACGATGTTGTTTACTAAATTTAGAGAAATTAAACTCATGAACCATATCATCCAAGCCAACAGTAACACCATTCTTTTTGCAGTCTATCGTAGCATTAACAGTATTCAAGAAGGGTCTACCAAATATAATGGGACAGAAGCTATCTTGTGGAGAACCAAGAACAAGAAAATCAGCGGGATATTTGGTTTTCCCACACAAGACTTCAACATCTCTAACAATTCCCACTGGTGAAATAGTATCTCTGTTGGCAAGCTTAATTGTGACACCAATTTCTTCTAACTCAGCCGGTGCAATATCATGCATAATTTCTTTGTATAAGTCAATGGGTATTACACTAGCACTAGCACCCATATCACATAAGCCATGATAACAAATATCTCCTATTTTAACAGAAATAACGGGCACGTGTACCACATGTCTATGTTTATCTCTATCACAGGGTTTAGCAATTCTAGCAGTTTCACCAGAGAATTGAATAACATGCCCATCAATATTATCAGACAAGAGATCTTTAACAATAGCAATATTAGGTTCTACTTTGACTTACTCAGGAGGTGTATAAGTTCTAGTATTGCTTTTACGAACAACAGTTGAAGCTTTAGCATGATCCTTCATTCTAACGGGGAAAGGTGGTTTCTCAACATAAGAAGTGGGAACAATAGGATCATTGTAAGTGACAGTCTTTTCTTCAACTTTAATAGGTGCTGCTGGTTTTACTTCTATGGGAGGATGATATTTAAACCGCTTCTCCTTGGGGAGATCAACATAAGTAGCAAAAGATTCACAGAAAGAAGCTAGTATCTCAGAGTCAAGTCCATATTTAGTGCTAAACTTACGGAAAATATCGGTATCCATAAAAGATTTAACACAATCAAACTTAGGTGTCATACCTGACTTCTTACCTTCGTCGAGGTCCCAATCTTCAGAGTTGTGTTTAATTCTATCCAATAAATTCCATCTAAATTCAATAGGCTTCATCATAAAAGAGCCAGCACAAGAAGTATTGAGCATGGTGCGATTGTTACCAGAAAGCCGAGCATAAAAACTTTGCATAATCACTTCTTTTGCGAGCTCATGATTGGAGCATGAATATAACATTGATTTAAGCCTCCCCCAAGCTTGGGCGATGCTTTCTCCTTCGCGATGCCAAAAATTATATATATAATTGCGATCACGATGAACAAGATGCATAGGGTAATACTTTTGATGAAATTCCAATTTCAATCTTTTATAGTTCCATGATCTCATATCGTCACATAGCCTATACCATGCCAATGCGTCTCCCTCCAAAGATAAAGGGAAAGCCTTCTTCTTAACAACATCATCGGGTATACCTGCAAGCTTAAATAGTCCACAAATATCATCCACATAGCGTAGATGTTCGTCAGGATGCTTTGTTCCATCTCCTGCAAAAGTGTTAGCTAGCAGTTTTTCCATCATACCCGAAGGAATCTGAAAAGGAGTTTCATTTTCAGTAGGTTCAGTAGGTTCAGTAGGTTGAGGAGCAACTCTTGACTCAACTGGACGGGGTGAAGATACCCCGAACAAGCCCCTCGAACAATTACTTTCCATGTAACAAGTGACAGAAAATTTGAGCACACTAAATAAATTTTTCCTTACCAAATTCCACCTACCAAAGGCGCTTCACTCCCCGGAAACGGCGCCAAAAAAAAGTCTTGATGACCCACAAGTATAGGGGATCTATCATAGTCCTTTCGATAAGTAAGAGTGTCAAACCCAACGAGGAGCAGAAGGAAATGATAAGCGGTTTTCAGCAAGGTATTCTCTGCAAGTACTGAAATAAGTGGTAACAGATAGTTTTGTGATAAGATAAATTGTAACGAGCAACAAGTAACAAAAGTAAATAAAGTGCAGCAAGGTGGCCCAATCCTTTTTGTAGAAAAGGACAAGCCTGGACAAACTCTTATAATAGGAAAAGCGCTCCCGAGGACACATGGGAATATCGTCAAGCCAGTTTTCATCACGCTCATATGATTCGCGTTACATTGATGAAGCTGGAGCTGATATCATGGACTCTTCGACCGATCAAATTTTCTAGTCGACCACCATAACAGTAGTAGTATTCCCCCATGTATATAGTATAGTCCGAGCACTTTTGTAACGATAGTTAGACCATTGTATGCCCTTGTTTGAATTGATTGAAGTGATATTGATTGAGTTTGTCTCATGTGCATATGGGTAGTGTTTTCCCTCTAGATCTATTTCTATTCTATATTCTCATCCTTTCTAAAACCCTCAGACGCCTCCAAGACGTGACAATGGATTTGCTTTCCCACCGGAGCTCACTCAGTTGATCCAGCAGCAGAATGCATTGATGCAGATACTAGTCCAGAATAAGAATCAGGGGAACAACAACAACAACAACCCACCACCACCACCACCTGTTGATCATTTAGCCCGTTTCTTGAGGCTAAATCCGCTGGTGTTCTCCAGTAGTACCGAGCCGATAGTTGCAGATGATTGGCTCCGCAAGATTGGGAGGGAGTTGACCACTGCAGGATGCATAGATGCAGAGAGAGTGCGTTTTGCCGCACACCAGCTTGATGGACCCGCAGCATCATGGTGGGAGAATTTCACAGCCACTTATCCCATCAACACTGTCACATGGGATCAGTTTCAGCAGGCTTTCCGTACTGCCCATGTTTCAGCAGGAGCTATGGCCACGAAGAAGCGTGAGTTTCGCAACTTGCGCCAAGGAGGACGTACAGTTGGCTAGTATGTGGATGATTTTAGTAAGCTAGCACGTTATGCCCCAGATGACGTTGCTACGAATGCAGCTAAGCAGGAGAAGTTTCTGGAAGGACTAAATGATGAGTTGAGCATGTAGTTGATGGTGGCAACCTTCAACAATTACCAGGAGTTAGGAGCTCTCATGATTGAAGGGAAGCAGCGGCAGATTGAAAACCGCAAGAGGAAGTATGGACAAGGGAAGTACCATTCTGGAGCTCAGCAGAAGCCTCGTTTTACCCCGAACTTGGGAGGACCTTTTCAGCATACCCACAGAGGCCACAATCATAATGGAGAGAGTTCGCACAACCATAGTGGCCCCAGGAATGGGAATGGTAATGAAGGAAGCAACGGCCAGAACTGTACCAACCCATCAACCCCAGCTAAGAAGGATCTGAGCCACGTCACTTGCTACAAGTGCCAGAAGACTGGACATTATGCCAATGAATGTCCTGAAGCTAAGAATGGAAATGGCAATGGAAGCTCTGGGAAGAAGCCGAACCCTTTCAACAGGGGACAGGTGAACCACGTTAACATGGAGGAGGTTGAAGCCCAGCCAGATGCAGTAATAGGTAAGTTTTTGGTTAAGTCATTTACTGCAATCGTTCTTTTTGATACTGGTGCATCGCATTCATACATATCAAGGGGATTTGTGGATAAGTATAAACTGCCCACCAAAGTTCTTAGAACACCTATGTTAGTAAGCTCACCAGGAGCGAAGTATATGGCAAGTCAAGGATGTTTTCACATGCCATTGACCATAGGTAGGCATGTTTTCCCCTCGAATCTAATAATTTTGGAGTCGCAAGGTTTGAATGTGATTCTGGGTATGGATTGGCTATCGATGTATGGAGGAAATATCGATTGCGCCAGTAAGTCGATTTTGCTTACCACCCCAGAAGGAAGAAGGATTAAGTATGTATCCCGGCATAAGCCGAAGAGGACTCAAGTGAATTCCTTGTCAGGAGTTGTACAGGAGGAAGTACCAGGGTGAAGGATTTCCCTGACGTATTTCCAGAAGAGTTGCCAGGCATGCCACCGGATAGAGACATTGAGTTTTTAATTGAGCTTTTGCCAGGCACAGGGCCAATATCTAAGAGACCGTACAGGATGCCCGCAAAGGATTTGGAAGAAATTAAGAAGTAGATAAAGGAGTTACTGGATAAAGTCTATATTCGCCCAAGTTCGTCACCTTGGGGATCGCCAGTGCTTCTAGTGGAGAAGAAGGATGGATCATTCAGGATGGTTGTTGATTATCGGGGATTGAATGAAGTGACAATCAAGAACAAATACCCACTATCAATGATCAATGATTTGTTTGACCAATTGCAAGGAGCTAAGGTATTTTCCAAGATCGATCTGTGATCAGGATACCACCAATTGAAGATTCGAGAGCAGGATATACCTAAGACAGCTTTTACCACAAGGTACGGGCTATATGAGTATACCGTTATGTCATTTGGTCTGACTAACGCACCTGCCTATTTCATGAACATGATGAACAAAGTGTTTATGGAGTTTTTGGATAAGTTCGTCGTGGTGTTCATTAATGATATTCTGGTCTACTCGAAGAATGAAGAGGAGCATAAGGAGCATTTGTGTTTGGTACTTGGGAAGCTCAGAGAACATCAGTTATATGCCAAGTTCAGCAAGTGTGAGTTTTGGTTGAAGGAAGTTGGATTCCTCAGACATGTTATATCCGGAGAAGGAATAGCAGTAGACCCCACCAAGGTTGTCACTGTGACAAATTGGGAAGCACCCACGTCAGTTGGAGAGATCTGGAGTTTTCTTGGACTCGCAGGATACTACCGGAGGTTCATTGAGAATTTCTCAAAGATTGCAAAACCCATGATGGAGTTGTTGAAGAAGGACACCAAGTTCAACTGGACTGAGGAATGTGAGGCTAGTTTCCAGGAGTTGAAGAAACATTTGGTTACATCACCAGTGTTGATTCTGCCAGATCAGCGCAAGGATTATGAAGTATATTGCGACGCTTCTCGTCGAGGACTTGGAGCAGTGCTTATGCAGGAGGGAAGAGTTGTTTCGTATGCCTCACGACAACTTAAGCCCCATGAGTTGAATTATACCACCCATGATTTGGAGTTAGCAGCCGTAGTGCATGCGTCGAAGACATGGAGACATTTTCTCATCGGAAACCATTGTGAGGTGTACACGGATCACAAGAGTTTGAAGTATATATTCACCCAGAAGGAGTTGAATCTCAGGCAAAGGAGATGGTTGGAGCTCATTAAGGATTATGATATGAGGTTGCATTATCATCTAGGAAAGGCTAACGTAGTAGCTGATGTGTTGAGCCGCAAGAGCCATGTCAACACCCTCATGACCGGAGAGTTACCAAAGGAGTTAGCCGAGGATCTTCACGAGCTATGTTTGGAGATAGTTCCGAGAGGCTATGTAGCAGCATTGGAGATTCAGTCTACTTTGATGGATGAGATCAGAGAAGCTCGGAAGACAGACAAGGAGATTGCAGAGATAAGGGAGAAGATGAGCAAAGGAAAAGCTAAGGGATTCCATGAGGATGAGCATGATACCTTATGGTTTGAGGACCGCGTTGATGTGCCTAATGAACCGGAGATCAGGATGTTGATTCTGCAAGAGGCCCATGATTCATCGTATTCGATTCACCCAGGAAATACCAAGATGTATCTGGATTTGAAAGACAGTTTCTGGTGGACCGGAATGAAGAAGGATATTGCAGAATATGTAGCAGTTTGTGATGTAGGTCAGAGAGTAAAGGCAGAGCATCAGAAGCCAGCAGGATTGCTACAGCCATTGCCAATACCCGAATGGAAGTGGGATACGCTAGGCATGGATTTTATTACGGGATTGCCCAGGACTCGTTCGGGCTATGACTCAATATGGGTTGTAGTCGATCGTTTGACGAAGGTTGCTCATTTCATCCCTGTGAAGACTACTTATACAAGTGCTAACTTGGCAAACATATACATGACCAGGATCGTATGTCTGCATGGAGTTCCGAGGACCATTGTATCAGGTAGAGGAACCCAGTTTACCTCAAAGTTCTGGAATCAGTTGCACGAAACTTTGGGTACCAGGCTAGAGTTCAGTACAGCCTTTCATCCACAGATAGATGGACAGACCAAGAGAGTCAATCAGATTCTGGAGGACATGTTGAGAGCTTGTGCGCTATATTATGGATCTACTTGGGACGACACTTTGTCTTATGCAGAGTTCTCTTACAACAACAGTTATCAATCCAGTTTGAAGATGGCCCCTTTCGAAGCTTTATACGGAAGGAGGTGCAGAACACCGTTGTTATGGAATGAAGTTGGAGACCGTCAGTTGTTTGGACCAGATTTGATTAAAGAATCTGAAGAGAAGGTTAAGCTGATTAGCGATAGACTCAAAGTAGCCCAGTCCAGGCGGAAGAGCTATGCGGATTCTAAACACAAGGAGACAGTTTACGAAGTTGGAGACAAAGTTTATCTTCGAGTGTCCCCACTCCAAGGAGTTAAGCATTTTGGAGTTAAGGGGAAGTTAGCACCACATTTTGTGGGACCATACAAGGTTCTGGAATGAATGGGAGAAGTTGCTTACAAGTTGGAATTGCCTGAAGGACTGTCGGGAGTTCATGATGTGTTCCATGTTTCCCAGATGAAGAAGTGCCACGCAGAGATGGCCGATATCCCTCTGAGAGATACAGTACCACTGGAAGCGATTCAATTGGATAGTGATTTGACCTATGAGGAGAAACCAGTGAAGATTCTCGAGTTTGCCAGCCGAGTCACACACAACAAGGTTATCAAGTTCTGCAAAGTTCAGTGGAGCCACCATACCGAAGATGAAGCCACCTGGGAGCGGGAGGAAGACTTACGGAAGGACCACCCTCACCTATTTTCTAGCCAACCCGAATCTCGAGGGCGAGATTCATCTTAAGGGGGGTAGGTTTGTAACATCCCAAATTTTCAATTTGGAATGTTATACATTAGATCATCATTGCATATAATATTTTAATGCATTTTTGGCTTGATCCGAGAAATTCTACGCAACTCAAGGACCCACGGAGAGAGTTGGGGATTTCGTTATTTCATATTTGAGTTTTTCTCAAATTTTGAAAAGAGGATCTTTTGATTTTAATTATTTTATCTTCGTATATTTCTTTTGTAAAAATAAAAGAGAGGGAATAAATGATTTTCCCAAAATAAATAAATATTGGAGATTTAATAATAAACTCAAATAAGATTTTATTTTGGGATTTTGTTGCTATTTTATTTGAATTAGGAAATATGCGCGTTTTTCAAAATTGCTTTTTAGGCCCAAATAAATGTTCATCTTGTCCGGCTTATTTTTAGAGGACGGGGAAAACTTATTTCAGGATTTTTGGAGTCCGTTTAGTATTTCTTTTCTTTCTTTTTCTACACGTCGGAACTATTTAAAAAAAAGTGAACCGACTCCGGGCCATACCCGAGCGGGACTCCGCCCGGGGGGGCTTTATAAGCCGGGGCGCCCCTGCCCCGCAGCCCACACCACCGCCCTAGCCCACCCCGCGCCCAAACCCTAGCCGCTGCCCTAGCCGCCGCCGCCGCCCTAGCCACCACCGCCGCCGGAGTTGACCGCCGCCGCCGCCATTTTTTTCTGGTTTATTTCGGTAAACCCTAGATCTAGATCCGGTTTTTTTAAATTCCGGTTTATTTTTGTTAGATCAATTTTTCCGTTGGTTTATTTATTTTGCGGACGTTCGTCCGTATGTTTGTTTTAACGAACGGTTTTTGTCGTTTAGCCGCAGACAGCGAACATTCGTTCGTTAGCCTGTTCGTAAGTTTTTCTTTTTCTCGGGTTTTTTGCAATTATTTTTGATCGCGATTTTTGATCCGATTTTTGTTTTAGTATAACTTTTAACTCGTTTATCGGAATCAGGCGATTCAAGCGCCTGGAGTTTCGTCTTGAAACCCTCTTTCTGTTTAACCAACTCAAACAAGTTTTTGCTAATGTAAAGTTTGACTTAGGTCCAGATTAGTAAACGAAGCTTGTTTCTTTCGCTGTTTGAGTTTCATTGTTTCGTTTGATTTGATTCTTTTTGCAAACCGGAGTTCTTAAGTTGAACTTTCTGGTTAGATCTCTTATTTGAGTTTTACCCATGCATTAGATGAGTGCTTATTGTATGCTTGTTTGTTTGCGATAGAGTACCCGGAGTGCGCCGCTTGCTACTACGAGTCTCTAGGTTTCACGGATCATCAGCAAGGCAAGTAACACTTTGATCATACCTCTTTACTACCAAGTTTTATTGCATTAGATCAATCCTCAAACAATTGCATGGTTAGGATCTGATTTAACATGTGGGTTTTGGAAAGTAGATGAGGTAGTACCTATTGTCTTGTTTATTATCAAACCCTTGGGAGTTACTTCTACGTTTGCTTATATTGCTATGCTATGCTAGTAGACGTGGATTGGGTGAGTGTATCCATGATAGATGTGAGTATTGTTAATTAGTGGTTCAACTTAAGGTGGCAACTTTAATACACATCTGGGTGGATTGAGGCACCTGGGGAACCCAGTGTTGCTTGTATTTTTGGAAATCCCGGGGTACCGTGTGATTCTCCTATGGACCGCCACCCAGGCTCGAAGGGGTCATGACATTATTCATGCTAGAAACTTCCATGTGCAGCCACAAGCTACTATGGGCTCTATCATAGTTGATTAAGTCGTGTGAACTCTTACAGTGGTAGACTAGAAGATGTAGGGGAAAGTAGGTGTAACTGTGTACCCATCGTAAGGTGCTAACACTTCTGAAAGACCGTGTCTCGGTCATCCGTTTCTCAAACAGCATGTAGAGCGAGAAATTCAACTGCGGAGATCGAGTCTTGTGGAGAAAAGTGTGCAAACCTCTGCAGAGTGTATAAACTAATCATGGTTAGCTATGGCGTTTTGAGTATCTAGTGCTAGGATTATCATGTGAATCCCATCATGTTACTTAATTTAATTTTGATTGGGTTTAATGATGATGCTTTATTGGGATTGAGTTGGGTGAACCTTCTCAATGTTTAACAACTACCATGATAGTTAAATAAAATTTATTCCTTTATTGTAGGGAAAAATTGGCTTTATGCAAAACTGTAACCATAGAGCTTTACCACCAGCCAGATATGCATGTAGTGATAGCATTATTTCTATTCATTACTCTCTATGTGTTACATTGCCAGCATATTCCATGTGCTGACCCGTTTTCGGGCTGCAACGTTCATGTTGCAGACTTTTCATACGATGAGTAAGGTGCCTTAGGTCATGATCTTTCACTCAGTGATGCCGTTGGAGTTGATGGACTCGCTTTATCTTCCAAGCCTTCCGCTGTTATCGTATTTAGATGGCCTTAAGCCATATTTATTGTAATAAGTTCTCTTTTGTGACTATTCGATGTAATATGTGTGTGATTGCTACTCTGTTAAAAATCCTTCAAGTACTGTGCATGTCAGCATTACCGATCCAGGGATGACACTGAAGCACAAAGATCAGACTGTTTGAGGTCTGGTCGCTACACCCTAGATTGGTCTTGCCCAGGTTCCGCCTCGAGACGGCGGCGCTTCGTCCCGAAAGCTTCCTTCTGATTTTTTTCCAGGGAAAAAGACACCATATAGCAGAAGATAGACATCGGGGGCCTGCTAGGTGGCCCACGAGGCAGGGGCGCGCCTAGGGGGTAGGGCGCGCCCTCCACCCTTGTGGCTGGCTGGTGGCCCCCTCTGGTGCTTTCTTCGCCCAATATTTTTAATATATTCCAAACCTGATTTCCGTGGAGTTTCAGGACTTTGGGAGTTGTGCAGAATAGGTCTCTAATATTTGCTCCTTTTCCAGTCCATAATTCCAGCTGCCGGCATTCTCCCTCCTCATGTGAACCTTATAAAATAAGAGAGAAGATGCATAAGTATTGTGATATAATGTGTAGTAACAGCCCATAATGCAATAAATATTGATATAAAAGCATGATGCAAAATGGATGTATCAATGAATTCAATAGCTTCGAGCGCAACCAAGTGTGGAAATTAGTGCCAAGGACAATGGAGGAACACAATGTCATTGGAACCAAATGGATCTACAAGAACAAGCAAGATGCGAACGGGGTGGTTGTTCGAAACAAGGCAAGATTGGTGGCACAAGGCTACTCTCAAGTCAAGGGTATCAACTAGAGTGAAACCTTTGCCCCCTTTGCTCGCCTTGAATCTATTCGCATGTTACTTGCATATGCATCTCATCATCATTTTAATTTGCAACAAATGGATGTGAAAAGTGTATTTCTTAATG
Source organism: Triticum aestivum (assembly GCF_018294505.1). Classification (NCBI taxonomy): domain Eukaryota; kingdom Viridiplantae; phylum Streptophyta; class Magnoliopsida; order Poales; family Poaceae; genus Triticum; species Triticum aestivum. Next base: position 285,270,788 of record NC_057807.1, read on the forward strand.
GTCCTTTGAATGAGTTGGTGTATGTCAAACAACCTTCGGGATTCAAGGATCCCAAGCTCCCCAATCATGTATACAAACTCAAGAAGGCACTCTATGGCCTTAAACAAGCTCCACGTGCGTGGCATGAGCACTGAGGGAGTCCTGGACTAGGGGGTGTCCGGACAGCCGGACTATCAATATCCGCCGGACTCCAAGACTATGAAGATAGAAGATTGAAGACTCCGGCTCGTGTCCGGATGGTACTTTCCTTGGCGTGGAAGGCAAGCTTGGCAATACGGATATGTAGATCTCCTACCATTGTAACCGACTCTGTGTAACCCTAGCCCTCTCCGGTGTCTATATAAACCGGAGGGCTTTAGTCCGTAGGACAACATACATTACAACAATCATACCATAGGCTAGCTTCTAGGGTTTAGCCTCCTTGATCTCGTGGTAGATCTACTCTTGTACTACCCATATCATTAATATTAATCAAGCAGGACGTAGGGTTTTACCTCCATCGAGAGGGCCCGAACCTGGGTAAAAACATTGTGTCCCTTGTCTCCTGTTACCATCCACCTAGACGCACAGTTCGGGACCCCCTACCCGAGATCCGCCGGTTTTGACACCGACATTGGTGCTTTCATTGAGAGTTCCTCTGTGTCGTCACCGATAGGTTCGATGGCATCTTCAACCAACAACGCTGTCCAGGGTGAGACTTTTCTCCCCGGACAGATCTTCGTATTCGGCGGCTTCGCACTGCGGGCCAATTCACTTGGCCATCTGGAGCAGATCGAAAGCTACGCCCCTGGCCGTCAGGTCAGATCTGGAAGCTTAAACTTCACGGCCAATGTCCGCGGAGACTTGATCTTCGATGGACTCGAGCCACAGCCAAGCGCGCCACACTGTGACGATGGGCATGATCTAGCTCTGCCGCCGAACAGTGCCTTGGTGGCCGCACACGGATCTGCTTCGGCCATTAGCCCGGAGCCGATCGCCCAGATCGAGGGCCGGTGGATAGACGCCGCCCTGGGGGCTTTAACATCCACGGCGATGGAGCCGAACACTAATCTTGTCCCCCGCGAAACTCGTGATTCCGAGGCGCCGGACTCCTTGCCGGACTCCGAACCTCCCGCGCCCCTACCAATTGATCCGGATTGGGCGCCGGTCATGGAGTTCACCGCCGCGGACATCTTCCAATGCTCGCCTTTCGGCGATATCTTGAATTCACTAAAGCATCTCTCGTTATCAGGAGAGTCTTGGCCGGACTATGGCCAGGATGGTTGGGGTACGGACAACGAAGAAATTCAGAACCCACCCACCACCCACCTTGTAGCCACTATCGACGATCTAACCGACATGCTAGACTTTGACTCCGAAGACATTGACGGAATAGACGACAATGCTGGAGACGAACAAGAAACAGAGCCTATAAGGCACGGGAGGACTACCTCGTCACATGACATATATATGGTAGACACCCCAAAGGAGAGCAATAACGAGGACCAACGGGCCGCGGCAGAAGATGACCCCGCCGACAAACGACCAAAACGACGGCGCAGGCGCCGCCCTAAGTCCCGCCTCGACGACAACAACGCTCCCAAGGAGCCCGCAATACGGTAGGGCTCACAAACGGACGACGAACACGCAGATAAGCAACCGTCCGACCATGATGAGTCAGATAATCAATCCAAGCCCGGCGAGAACAGTCCGGACGACATTATGCCGGACACGTCGCCAGAGAGTAAGAACCTTCGGAAAAGACTCGTCAGTACTGCAAGAAGCCTGAAGAAGGAAAAACGGAGGCTCAAAACAGCGGAAGACACACTCAGAATGAGATGGAGCAAAGTGCTCAAAACCGCAGATAACTACGGCAATGGCCACCAATCAAAGAGCTACCCGAAGCGCAAGCTGCTACCAGAATTCGACGAGGAGGCCATAGAGCCCCCATCGTACAAAAATAAAGGGGCTGCCTGGCTGGATAGACGGCCAGATGATAGGCCAAATTCTGACAGCGGTGCCACACATAAACCAACCAACGAACTTGGAAGGATAGATGGCCCAGCCAGATCCATCTACGGGCCAAAGGAGAAGGCCCCAGGAAGCAAGGCAACACGTCAAGTGTCCGATGATAGCGGCACACACAAATACAGGGGCGCCGCACACCCACTATGTTTCACTGACGAGGTGCTGGACCATGAATTCCCAGCAGGATTTAAACCCATAAACATAGAGGCCTACGATGGAACAACATACCCTGGAGTCTGGATAGAAGATTATATACTACATATACATATGGCCAGAGGAGATGATCTCCACGCCATAAAATACCTACCCCTCAAGCTCAAAGGGCCAGCCCGTCATTGGCTTAAAAGCCTCCCAGAAAATACTGTTGGAAGTTGGGAAGAGCTCGAGGACGCGTTTAGAGCAAATTTTCAAGGGACTTATGTCCGTCCTCCGGATGCAGATGATCTAAGTCATATAACTCAACAGCCCGGAGAGTCAGCACGGAAATTCTGGAACAGGTTCCTCACGAAAAAGAACCAAATAGTGGACTGTCCGGACGCCGAAGCCTTAGCATCTTTCAAACACAATGTCCGAGACGAATGGCTCGCCAGGCACCTCGGCCAAGAGAAACCGAGGACAATGTCCGCACTAACAAGCCTCATGACCCGCTTCTGTGCGGGCGAGGATAGCTGGTTAGCACGATGCAGCACCAGCGACCCAAGTACATCAGAGATAAGAGATGGAAACGGAAAATCATGGCGCAGAAAAGAGCAGCGCCGGAATAAATAGAAAAGCCCAAAGAGCGCGGCAGTCAATGCCGGATTCAAAAGCTCGCGGCCCAGTACTAAACCACAGCCTCTTAAGGATGACAGTGACGAATTGTCCAACTTAAACAAGATTTTGGGTCGGATATGTCAAATCCATAGTACCCCCGGAAGGCCTGCAAATCACACCCACAGGGATTGTTGGGTTTTTAAACAGTCCGGCCGACTAAATGCCGAACACAAGGGGCTCGACGCGTCAAGCGAAGAAGATAAACCCCACCAGCAGGGCACCGGAAAACAAAAGACTTTCCCACAAGGGGTCAAAGCAGTAAACTCACTTCATGTGATAACACGGAAAAATAGTGCGGCACTTTCTAAAAAGAGCTCCGCGCGGCCCAACCCAGCAGACCATAGAGATTGGATATCAAAACCAATCACTTTCGACCACCTGGAATATTCCAGAAGCGTTCGAAATGCGGGACGGACTCCCCTGATATTGAATCCCATAATAGACGGATTACAATTTACTAACGTCTTAATGGACGGAGGCAGTGACTTAAACCTGCTATATTCAAACACAATCCGTAGGATGGGGATAGACCCAACCAGAATCCGACACAGCCGCACTTCCTTCAAAGGAGTGACGCCAGGCCCTTACGCCAAGTGCACAGGCTCTATATTACTAGAAGTCGTGTTCGGATTGCCGAACAATTTTCGACGCGAAAAATTAATTTTTCATATCGTCCCATTTGAAAGTGAATATCAAGCACTCTTGGGACGAAAGGCTTTTGTCCGCTTCAACGCCATACCGCATTACGAGTCTCTTACACTCAAGATGCCCGGTCCGCGCGGCGTCATTTCAGTGCGAGGGTCACTTAAAGACCCCGGACTCGGATAGACGAATCCGGCCTCAGCAGGCTAGGGGCTCCCTAGACGCATACCCCTTTACAGGGGGCTGCACGCACAAACAATCGCGGTTTCATATAAACCTCGCTTTTTTATATTTCTTATTTTACATATTTTTCGCACGAATTGTTTCTAAAACTAAATGTTCCTCTCTTTCTACAGATGAACAACGTGCATGCCCGTCCAGGATAACGGCGCAACGGAGACACAGACGCAGACGTGCAGTAGGGACCCGTTGCAAGGATTCTTTGTAGATTAAGACCCTGTGTAGACGTTTTTTACTGTCTCTTGTTGTTATTCTCCCTTGGCTCCTTCCTATAGCCAAAGCGGAGCCTGACGCTTTGGCATCGGCCGCGTCAGAAGACCATGCCCGTACCTGGACACTAGGGGCTTAGGGCATCGTTCTGCCCATTATTATAAAGACCGAACACCTTAGGGAGTGTTCGGCGTCTCGAGTTAGGCATTATATGCATCAGCTCCGAATAATGTCTTTGGTCAAATGTTGGGTTTGCCCGGCTCCTGTGTTTTGCTGCCTTACGTTCCGTATCATCGGCTAACGCGGCACCAGGAGAACTACTGCGATTGTGCCCCAGTTCGGCTGGGCGAGCACCTCAGTAGAGAAAGCCGAAAACTGACTGTCATGATACAGCGAGAGACTGGTCAGCCACTCGATCGACTACCGGAATGTTTAGAATTCCCCGCTTTGACGAAGGACCGTTTCCCGGTCAGGCACTTACGCACCCCGAATCCGGAGATGTGCGGTGCCACCAAGGGCTATATCGTAGCCCCACCCTCGAGTTCCACTGGCTAAGTGAAAGTAATAAAGCATTATAGTCCGGATTGCCTCGTTCGCTACTCTACCACCTCCTTATAACAGGACCGAGACGTCGGATTAAGTGTGAAAACGCGCTATTTTTGCGAACACCCCAGCACCTTGTGCGTGGGGGATGAAGCCGAAGACTGCCATCTTTCAAGTTATACACAAGTATACGTAAACGGCCGCATAGGAGAAGTTTTACTACTTGGACACACAAGTATAAAAAGCAGTTATAACATAATCATCGATTTATAAGCTAATGCGTTCATTTGAACGTTACATTCTTCGAGCACTGCGACTCTATTACACGAGCGCCACGCATAACTTCCCCGAAATAGTGCTCGGCAGGGAGCCGGTTTTCATCCGAACCCCGGGCAGCAACAGCGGTTGCGTCCATCTCTGGACAATGCGCCTTCACACGGGCAAGAGCCATCCACGCGCCCTCTATGCAGGCCGACCGCTTCATCTCCTTTATATGCGGCACCGCTCCAAGGAATTGCTGTAGTAAGCCGAAGTAGGTCGTCGCCGTGGGCCTCTCTGGCCAGACATGAGCCACGATGTCAGTCATGGCAAGTCCGGACAATCTATTTAGCTCGACCCATTCGGACAACCGGTCCGTCAACGGAAGTGAGCGATCCGGACTGTGGAATTGAGACCAATATAGCTCTTCCGTCTCGTGATCCTCCTGGCTCCGGAAGTGCTTAATGGCATCAGCCGCACTTGCAGCCAAGTCCATGTACGGATCCTCCGGACTGCACAGCCGCTCAAATTGAGCATACTTCCCATCCATAAACCGGCGGTGCAGCAGGAAAGGCTTGCCAGCCGCGATATCTCCGGTCTGGCGCAGTTCTTCCTTCATAGCCCGCATTGCAGTGCGGGCATCCTTGGCTTCGGCGGTGGCCTTCTTCAGGTCTTCCCGCTCCGATAAGCGCTCCTTTTCAAGAGCCTCATCGCGGTCGGCAGCATCCTTTACTTTTGTGGCCAATTCGGCCACCTCCGCCTTGCTTAGGCAGTGCGCAGCCTTTTCGGCTTTCAACTCCTCGGCTACCCTCGAGGCAGCCGCGTCACTCCTTCGGTCTTGCTCCTTAGCCAGAGCAAGTTCGGCCCGAAGGCCCTCCACAACAGCAGCACCATCTATACAAAACAGCATATAATTTATCAAGGGAGGGCTTCGACCCCCTTAATACAGCGGCTGCGGAGAACTCTTTTACCTTGCGACTCGTCAAGTCGCCTGTTGACAAGTGCGATGTCCGCATCCACCAAGTCAAGTTGCCGATTTAACTCGGCTAACTCACTAGTCCGGCTAGCCCCCGGACCACCCGCCACCTGCATAGGAACGACGGAATCAATTACTTTAGATTTCGATCCTCAGTACGCTGTCGTTTCCGACAACCTATTGAGTCTCAGGGGCTACTATCTATACAGGGCGCATTCTTTATATGCAAAACTGTTAAAAGACAAAGGGGTGCGTCATTTTCAAATACCTCAAATCCCGCCAGCAAACTCATGGCGGCATTATGCAATCCGCTTTCGGCGGACGAAATCCTTCCAATCACCATACGCATTAACGCACGGTGATCTTCTGAAATGGACGCCCTCTCTAGCAGATTCTTCAGTTCTCCCGGCCGGACACTAGTAGGTGCCGAACTCTCTGGCCCCTCCGGACTCGGGGATACCCTCCGTGATGACACTTCGGGTTCGCCTGCCTCATCTGGCGGCGCTGCGGACGGAGGCGTATCGCTCTCCATCATCTCCGGAAGAAGGTCCCCCGAAGATGAGCTCATCTGAGAAGGCTGCAGATCCGAACTGCAAATATAAATATTTCGGTTACCCACAGAAGCACAAATGAAGGTATTTCCTTACTAATTAACTTCCTCTTTCATACTCACGGCTCGTTGGAGGGCTGGTCCTTCGGCGATGATTGCGCGTCCGGATTCTCTCCGGACGCCGGACCCCCCGGTGAGGATTTCTTCCCATGCTTAGGGGCTTTGGCCTCCGGATCTTCGGAGGCGGTCCTCTTTTCCCCCTGAATGGAGGGGTTCTTAGTTCCTCCCTCTTCTGTTGCCCCTTTGGGCGAAATATTAGCTCCTCTATTTTCCCTGTCGCTCCCTTCTATGGGCGCGACCTCCAACATTCTGACCAGCACGGGCTCCAGTGCGGTCTCTGGGAGGGGGGCCGGACACCTTATCAGCCTTGATCGCGCCACCCATTCCTGTAAAGAACAAAGGGTCAGGAGACGAACTCCAGAAAGGCATATAAACAGAATGTCCGGACTTTGAGCTATTTACCTGAGTATCCGGGCGATCGCGGCTTAGGCCTGCGTCCTCGGCTGAATCCGGACACGCCACCTGCGGTCCGAAGAACAGCTTGTACATCTCCACGGGTGTCGCACCCATAAAGTGTTGGAGAATACGAGGTCCCTCCGGATTGAACTCCCATAGACGGAGAGGACGGCGTTTGCAGGGCAGGAGATGCCTGATTAGCATAACCTGCATCACCTTGATCAGGTCGATCTCCCTCGCTTGGAGGTCTCGGATCCGGCCCTGCAGTGAGGGCACGTCCTCGGACGGCCCCCAGTTGAGCCCTTGGTTGACCCACGACATCAGTTGATGTGGAGGTCCCGGGCGGAATAAGGGCGGCGGCTTTTGCCTGCTGCCCCTTGGAGTGGTGATATAGAACCACTCCTGCTGCCACGGTCCAAGTTCCTCTTGGAAGGAACCCTCGGGCCACGGGGCATCGACCTTTTTGCTTATGGTCGCCCCACCGCACTCCACTTGACGCCCCCCGATCATCTTCGGCTCCACCTTGAAGGTTTTCAGCCATAGGCCGAAGTGGGGAATGACGCGGAGGAAGGCTTCGCAGACGATGATGAATGCGGAGATATGGAGGATGGACTCCAGAGCCAAGTCGTGAAAGTCCAGCCCATGGTAGAACAGGAGCCCTCTCACGAAGGGATCCGTCGGGAAGCCTAAACCCCGACGGAGGTGGGATACGAAAACAACGTATTCACTGGGCTCGGGGGCGGGCACGGCCTGCCCTTGGGTAGGCAACCTGTGTGAAACCTCGTAGGCCAGGTACTTGGCCTCACGCAACTTCAATATGTCCTCCTCCGTGACGGAGGAGGGCATCCACCGGCCCTGGAGGTCGGAGCCGGACATGGTTGAGGGTCCGAAGCTGTGACGCCCGGATAATTAGGCTACAGTAATCCCGCGTTAACGATGCCATGCCACCTCGGTTACTGTTGCTAATCTCGCGTTAGTTCGAAACCGATTCATATTCAAATCCAAAATCAAGCAAATAATAAAAGTTTTCAAATATTAAAATGAAAATGTACGGAGTGAGCCAAATAATGTTTATGTAATTATGGTGGAGAAACCAACCTCTTTGGAAGTGTTTGATTGTCCCAAAGTAAATAAAACAATAGCAAGACAATTAATTATATGCCTTTTACGATTAATAAAATATTAAACTATTTTATCTAGTTGCCCAAGTTTTTGTGGCATTAGAATATGTAGTGACATTAATTTAGGAGCTATTGTCATATTTTACAAAACTAAAGAATTAAAGGTAAAATAAAACAGAATAAAGGAAATACGAAAAGAAAAGAAAAAAAAACAAGAGAATACAAAGGAGAAGAACCCCCCCCCCTGCTGGGCCGTGGCCCAGCTGGGCTCTGGGCCAACCAGGCCGGCCCAACCCAGCCAGCGACACCCTCCTCCTCTCTCCTCCACCTCTCGAACACGACCGAGCGCTGGGCGCCATTCCAGCCGCACCACCTCGTCTGTGGGTCGCTACAGGGCGCCTGGAGGGGATAAGATTGCCAGCGTCGACGTCGTGGCCTCGCCCAAAAATATCTTCCCCTCCACCCACACCGTTCCTCTCTCCCCCTCACTGCTCTCTTCGATCCCGAGCTCCACCGCGCAGCCGTCGCCGTGCCATCATTGTCATCACGGCCACATGCCTCCCCGGCGCTCGAGAGGAAGTCGAGGAGCACCGCCGTCCTCTTCTACACCGTCTAATAGTGTCAGGTCAAGCCGGAGCGCCTCGGGCCGTCGACCTTCTTCCCCAACCACGGTCACCGTCGTCCACCTCGTTGATCCGCTCGCCGATGGCCTCCCCGAGCCCGCTGCCAAGCCCTACCGCCGCATTGTGAGCTCCTCTGCCGATTCCCCCATTTTTCTGGATCGATCCGTTACCGTAATCACCTACAATCACCGAGGCCGCCATGGTCGGAGCATTGCTTTCGTGCGCGCGGTCGCCTGCTCCTGGTCGGAGCCACACTAGCACCCCGCCCCCCTGCGCTCACCTGCACACCCGTGCGCGCATGTCCTGCGCCCTCTCGCCCACGGACGCGCGCCTCGCCAGCGCTGTCTGGGGCTTCCCCCCTGCTGCCCGACGCACCTCGCCGCCGGCTACGACGCCGCGGCGCCTCCACTGGCCTGGGCTGGCGCCCGAACGGGTTAAGGCCCAGCGCCCGTTAGCCCTTATGCCCGCTCCGCCCCGCTAGGCCCCCTAGGGCCTATGACAAAGGGGGCCCGCCCCCTAAACGTTTTATAAAGAAAAGGAATAAAAAAATAGTTAATTAATTAATTACTTAATTAATTAACTTAATTAGATCGGTTAAATTAACCTAATCACTAATTTAAATTAACTAATCCTGTTAGTTAGCCTTAGTGTATGACAGGTGGGTCCCATAGGACCCACATGCCAGGTTTGACTCTGGTCAACTGGGTTTGACCGGCTGACGTCATGGTGATGTCATGCTGACATCACCTTTCACTATTCTGGATAATGTTCGATTTTAATAATTAAATAAATTCCAAAAATGCTTAAAAACTTTAGAAAATCATATAAAATAATCCGTAACTCGTATGAAAATACTTTGTACATGAAAGTTGCTCAGAACGACGAGACGAATCCGGATGCGCAGTCTGTTCGCCCGCCACACATCCCTAGCATAGCAAACCTGCAACATTTCACCTTCGGTTCATCTGTCTGAAAACGCGAAACACCGGGAATACTTTCCCGGATGTTTCCCCTTTCGCCGGTATCACCTACTACCGCGATTGGGCACACCTAGCATCGTTACTTGTCATGTCATGCATTGATATGCATCTGTTTGCATGGTATTCATTGTTTCTTCCCCCTTTTCTCTCCGGTAGACTACGAGACCGACGCTGCTGCTGCCCAGTTCGACTACGGTGTTGACGACCCCTCCTTGCCAGAGCAATCAGGCAAGCCCCCCCCCCTTGATCACCAGATATCGCCTATTCTCCTCTATACTGCTTGCATTAGAGTAGTGTAGCATGTTACTGCTTTCAGTTGATCCTATTCTGATGCATAGCCTGACATTGTTGCTACATCTGTTGATACCTTACCTGCAATCCTAAATGCTTAGTATAGGATGCTAGTTTATCATCATTGGCCCTACATTCTTGTCAGTCTGCCTTGCTATACTATCGGGCCGTGATCACTTGGGAGGTGATCACGGGTATATACTATACATACATACATACTATACAGATGGTGACTAAAGTCGGGTCCGCTCGAAGAGTACCCGCGAGTGATTCACGGATTGGGGGCTGCAAGGACCTTTGTCCCGACGGCCCTCTGTGTGGATCTTTGTGTCGGAGCGACAGGGCAGGTTGAGACCGCCTAGGTGAGAGGTGGGCCTGGCCCTGGTCGGCGTCCGCGGTTGCTTCATAATAACACGCTTAACGAGATCTTGGTATTTGATCTGAGTCTAGCCATTTGGTCTATACGCACTAACCATCTACGCGGGAGTAGTTATGGGTATCCCGGCGTCGTGGTATCAGCCGAAGCCTTCTTGACGTCAGCGATGGAGCGGCACGCGCCGGATTGGACTGGAACGCCACTAGGCTAGGTCTGCTTCCGGCCGCCCTCGCAACGTGCAGGTGTGCAATGGGCGATGGGCCCGGACCCCTGCGCGCATAGGATTTAGACCGGCGGGCTGACCTCTCTGTTGTGCCTAGGTGGGGCTGCGACGTGTTGATCTTCCGAGGCCGGGCATGACCCAGGAAAGTGTGTCCAGCCAAATGGGATCGAGCGTGTTGGGTTATGTGGTGCACCCCTGCAGGGAAGTTAATCTATTCGAATAGCCGTGTCCCTCGGTAAAAGGACGACCCGGAGTTGTACCTTGACCTTATGACAACTAGAACCGGATACTTAATAAAACACACCCTTCCAAGTTCCACAAACAACCCGGTGATCGCTTTTCCACAGGGAGACGAGGGGAGGATTTCCGGGTAGGATTATGCTATGCGATGCTACTGGAGATGCTACTTGGAGATGCTACTTGGCGATGCTACTTGGAGGACTTCAATCTACTCTCTTCTACATGCTGCAAGACGGAGGCTGCCAGAAGCGTAGTCTTCGATAGGACTAGCTATCTCCCTCTTATTCTGGCATTCTGCAGTTCAGTCCACTGATATGGCCTCCTTACACATATACCCATGCATATGTAGTGTAGTTCCTTGCTTGCGAGTACTTTGGATGAGTACTCACGGTTGCTTTCTCCCCCTTTTTCCCCCTTTCCTTTCTTTCTGGTTGTCGCAACCAGATGCTGGAGTCCAGGAGCTAGACGCCACCGTCGACGACGACTCCTACTACGCTGGAGGTGCCTACTACTATGTGCAGCCTGCTGACGACGACCAGGAGTAGTTAGGAGGATCCCAGGCAGGAGGCCTGCGCCTCTTTCGATCTGTATCCTAGTTTGTGCTAGCCTTCTTAAGGCAAACTTGTTTAACTTATGTCTGTACTCAGATATTGTTTCTTCCGCTGACTCGTCTATGATTGAGCACTTGTATTCGAGCCCTCGAGGCCCCTGGCTTGTATTATGATGCTTGTATGACTTATTTATGTTTTAGAGTTGTGTTGTGATATCTTCCCGTGAGTCCCTGATCTTGATCGTACACATTTGCGTGCATGATTAGTGTACGATTGAATCGGGGGCGTCACAAGTTGGTATCAGAGCCAACTGCCTATAGGAATCCCCTTCCACACTCCTTGGCCGAAGTCGAGTCTAGACGTTGCAAAAACTTTTACTAACATGGCTGTGTGTCTTACGGGCACACGTCGCCATTGGGTGGTATTAGGATCTTTTACTCCTCGATCTTTACTCCGGGACTCTGAGCTCTCTTCTATTCGGGTTAAATGATTTTGCTAAAAACAAAACTAACTATAGGTTCTCGCAAGTACTTTCTCCCGGAGAGCCCCTTTTTACCGTTGACTGCCTGCTGCACCAGAAGATTCCGAAGATACTCTACGATGTGCTCTCGAGACTATGTGCCATTGCTTTTGCAATTCACTTCCATTGATAAATCCCTCTGGATAACTACTTACACCTATCGTTCATATTGTCATCCCCAGTTGCTCTTGTTATTACAAGATGTCCTGAAATACTCTTTGATATTCCGAGAATTCTTTATGCTTACTGCCCTGCAGTTCCTTGCTGCATGAATACCCCTACGCATAATTACTCGCGCTTGCTGAGTATCCGTTTGTCCAAAGTTGTTCATGTGTTTCACAAAAATACATTCAAATACTACCCGATCTTCCGAAAATCCTGATTAGCCTATTGCTCTTGAAATTCTTGCTTACTTGCATTATGGTTAATCCCATAAGTCTCGTAGTCTTAATGGCATCCCTTGTCATTATCATTTTGAGTCTGTTGACTCAATATGTTTGCGAATACATGCAATCATCATTGATCCTTATAAATTACCTTTCCGACTGAGCTGCCATTCTTTTAACTGGAATTTGTTCTCGACCAATCCAATTGTCGTTGATTGTACCCTAAGGCTATTCAACTTATCCATCCCTAATTAGAGCATGGCTTCTGATCCTTCGATTTGGATTCATAATTCCTTTGCATTTATGCTTCGAATTAGTCAGGTGATTCTATAACCTGATGCATTTGCATTCTTTCCTTTTCTGGTTGAGTAGCGATACTCACATCAGATCCTTTGTGGACCGTCAAGTCCTTTGTTGGATTATTATCCGAAAGTGTCCTTCATATTCAAATAACCTTGTGAGCCTTTCCACGGATATATAAAGCCTTGTTAATTTGTATCCTCTGTTTTCTCAACCATGCTCTGTTCTCGAGCTGGTGGTATTTACTATTGAAGCTTGTGGTATATGTTTCCACGATACCCTAACGGGTTGAACCTATGCATTCCTTAATATGTGTGAACTCAAAAGTTTTCACGAGTCATACTCTTCTGGTATTTTGCTAGATAAAATTTCAACACTACAACTTCTTCGAAAGTGAGAGGTGAATGGAAGGTTATACATTGAAGAAGTGGGAGTCGACCTTGAACTTTGTGTTCATGCCCATGGGCACGATGTGGGACCTACCATAGAAGCTTCTTGTTATAATAACTATTTCGTTGATATAATATCATCTGGTATCTGTGAATTGATCCTATGCAATCGTGGTTCCGACCCTATTTTCTCTTTGATCCCATTTCTCGGGCAAGCTAAAGCATTTGTCTTTTGCAAGTCGAAACACCAGTCCAACCTCTACCTTGATCTACCCTCGGGTATCTCGAGAATATCTAAGAACTGTGTTGCTTCTTATGAGTCCTCATCAGCTATTATTTCTCACTGATTCCAATTTTCTCGGTTCTGGGTTGTCGTCAACCGAAAACACCGGGTTGTGAATCGAATCAACACTGAGATTTAGTACTCCCAGTACTTTGTTGTTGAGAATTTTAATACTCCATCAAGTCATTCCTAGCCTGATCGGCTATATCGTTATCATGCTAAATTTTAGCCGTGCTACCTGGTCCTTATTCCCGGAGCACAACTTCCGACGATAGCTAAGCTTACGGCGATCGTCCTCGGCATATCATTTCGCCTTGAACAACAATCTTTGATTTCAATTTTGTATTGTACTAGTGGTTTCAATAACCTTTCACTTCATCATTCCTTTGACTTGTTGTCATCGCCGATCAATTACACCTTCATGAAATCTCTCGACAATTGTGTCGGATCACCTTCAACACCTTGACTTCTTCCGAGCTGTTAACTGTGTTCATGATGAGAAATACCCTCCTTGCCCTTGATGATTTTATTATCATCGACAACACCCTTGACTTCCTTTCATCGCGAGCTTGTCCACATAATGAATACAACCTGCTCTCCAGCTAATGTTGTGTTCTGCCTTGAAGTATTACTGTCTTTTCTATCAAGAATGTTGTGAGGATTGCTCCACCTCTTAAGAATTCTTGAAATTGTGATAACTTCTCACCCTCACCATTCTTTCTTGGTCCTCGTGTTGATTCCAACCGGGGTACCCACAAGTGAACGGTGTTGTTTGGATTCTGCCCTTCTAGCAATCCTATTGCTTTGAAGCTAATGGTCGGCCATTCATTCTTAGACTATTGACTATTGAATCGTCATTCTGACATTGGTCGTGCAACCCAACCCATATTTCGGGCGCACCTTTCAACCAATGTTTAATTATGTATGTTTTCCTTGAGCATACTTCATTATATCATTTGATCTAACAAATGTTATCTCCTTGTTCACATAATTGTGGAAATCCATCTTGTGGAAATCTCGGTGAGTTGTCGTTGAGTTCATCAGCCACCTCCTCCTCCTATCCTTGGCTTAATGATGAACTCTTGTTTCGGAACTCGCTTCCATAGTTCATTTCCCGAGAATCATATAATGTCATCTCTTCAATTGTGTTGCACCTCTTCTTCTCAAGCATCCTAAGTCTGAGGTGTCCTGACACCAATCAGATCTGAATCTCGGTCAGATATAATGGTTGGGACAACTTCCCAGTAGTTATGATGTTGGTCCTTTGATGACCCGGTAACATGATGTCATGCCTAGCACCCCCGCCCCTGCTGGAGGACCTATCATTATAATTTCTTTTGCAAGGATAACCATTCTTCCGGAGGAAATTGTAAGACCTATTTTATAAGTTGCCCCTGATGGATCATTTGTGTTTCCAGAGTCTGGCCCTCGATTGAAACACCATGCATTGCTATCTCGAAGCATGTTCGTGGTACTCCGCTTTTCAACAAGGACATTTGAATCCCAATGCTAAATGTTTCCTGCTCAATTATCCAAACACCGTTGTATGGATAATGTCATGAAAATTTCTCTCCCCTCACCTAGAGGCTTTTCTACCTTATATCCTGTCAAGGATATCATTCTCTACTTGTCCTTGGTAAGGATATACCCTTGAAATATGTGTTTAGACACATTTTCCTTTCCATTGTTCTGTTTAAACCTGATAATCACTTTTCCTTTCCATTGGTTTGTTTGACCTCTCTTGTGATCTATATAATCTAAGCAGTAATGATTCACTGCTTATGCAAACACCTCGGTGCGCAATTCCGTCAGCAAAACCCTGTTACTATTGTTGATGACATTTACGAAATACACCGATGAACGGGAACCTTGCCTATTAGTCCGCCTCGTTCAACGAGCGGGAAAATGGTTCTCTTCGTCCCTCGCCCTTGGTACCAACGTTCTTGCTGACATAGCTGACATGGTACTCCCTGACATGCCCTGCTATCATGACCGTGCAAGATGTCACTACTCCAAAAAAAACCACATGGTGGGCCCATAACCCACAGTTCCACAGGATCGAAACCTGACTCTCCTGTACACCCCCAATTTCCAAAGTTATTCCTCGCGCTTGATCCTTTATAATATAAAGAAAAATTTTCTTTGTTCTTCTTATGTAACTTACGAGCCCCTTGCCAAGTGATCTATTCGGGTATCAGACGCAATACTTATTCTCGTTGCTCTGAACCCCTTCACCTTCTGATAGGCATTGAACGCTTGCCTATCGGTTTGAAACTTCTCATGGTACCTTCTTACTTTGCTCTCGACATCTTCTTAAGTTTCAATTCGAGAGGTACTTATGCTCCTTCCCCTGGGTTAACCGTTTGATGCTCGATCTTGTTAGAATCCGTCCTTATAGGGTTCTCCCTTCTCACCCTTTCGTAAGTACGGTGAAGAACCCGAAGAAAGGATGTGTACTACATCATGATGACCTGAAGCAGAGATATGAAGACATCAACATAATGGATCGACCGCTTCGAGAAGAGCAACCAAGATTCAGAACGCTCGTTAGAATTTCGTAACAAAATCCCTTCCCTCTCACTTCCCCTCTTAAATCTCAGGACGAGATTTCTTGTAGTGGAGGAGATTTGTGACGCCCGGATAATTAGGCTACAGTAATCCCGCATTAACGATGCCACGTCACCTCGGTTACTGTTGCTAATATCGCGCTAGTTCGAAACCGATTCATATTCAAATCCAAAATCAAGCAAACAATAAAAGTTTTCAAATATTAAAACTAAAATGTACGGAGTGAGCCAAATAATGTTTATGTAATTATGGTGGAGAAACCAACCTCTTTGGAAGTGTTTGATTGTCCCAAAGTAAATAAAACAATAGCAAAACAATTAATTATATGCCTTTTACGATTAATAAAATATTAAACTATTTTATCTAGTTGCCCAAGTTTTTGTGGCATTAGAATATGTAGTGACATTAATTTAGGAGCTATTGTCATATTTTACAAAACTAAAGAAATTAAAGGTAAAATAAAACAGAATAAAGGAAATACGAAAAGAAAAGAAAATTAACAAGAGAATACAAAGGAGAAGAACCCCCCCCCCTGCTGGGCCGTGACCCAGCTGGGCTCTGGGCCAACCAGGCCGGCCCAACCCAGCCAGCGACACCCTCCTCCTCTCTCCTCCACCTCTCGAACACGACCGAGCGCTGGGCGCCGTTCCAGCCGCGCCACCTCGTTTGTGGGTCGCTACAGGGCGCCTGGAGGGGATAAGATTGCCAGCGTCGACGCCGTGGCCTCGCCCAAAAATATCTTCCCCTCCACCCGCACCGTTCCTCTCTCCCCCTCACTGCTCTCTTCGATCCCGAGCTCCACCGCGCAGCCGTCGCCGTGCCATCGTTGTCGTCACGGCCACATGCCTCCCCGGCGCTCGAAAGGAAGTCGAGGAGCACCGCCGTCCTCTTCTACACCGTCTACAAGCGTCAGGTCAAGCCGGAGCGCCTCGGGCCGTCGACCTTCTTCCCCAACCACGGTCGCCATCGTCCACCTCGTCGATCCGCTCGCCGATGGCCTCCCCGAGCCCGCTGCCAAGCCGTACCGCCGCATTGTGAGGTCCTCTGCCAATTCCCCCATTTTTCTGGATCGATCCGTTACCGTAGTCACCTACAATCACCGAGGCCGCCATGGTCGGAGCACTGCGTTCGTGCGCGCGGTCGCCTGCTCCTGGTCGCGGCCACACTAGCACCCCGCCCCCCTGCGCTCACCTGCACACCCGTGCGCGCATGCCCTGCGCCCTCGCGCCCACGACCGCGCGCCTCGCCAGCGCTGTCTGGGGCTTCCCCCCTGCTGCCCGACGCACCTCGCCGCCGGCTACGACGCCGCGGCGCCTCCACTGGCCTGGGCTGGCGCCCGAACGGGTTAAGGCCCAGCGCCCATTAGCCCTTATGCCCGCTCCGCCCCGCTAGGCCCCCTGGGGCCTATGACAAAGGGGGCCCGCCCCCTAAACGTTTTATAAAGAAAAGGAATAAAAAATAGTTAATTAATTAATTACTTAATTAATTAACTTAATTAGATCGGTTAAATTAACCTAATCACTAACTTAAATTAACTAATCCTGTTAGTTAGCCTTAGTGTATGACAGGTGGGTCCCATAGGACCCACATGCCAGGTTTGACTCTGGTCAACTGGGTTTGACCGGCTGACGTCATGGTGATGTCATGCTGACATCACCTTTCACTATTCTGGATAATGTTCGATTTTAATAATTAAATAAATTCCAAAAATGCTTAAAAACTTTAGAAAATCATATAAAATAATCCGTAACTCGTATGAAAATACTTTGTACATGAAAGTTGCTCAGAACGACGAGACGAATCCGGATACGCAGTCTGTTCGCCCGCCACACATCCCTAGCATAGCAAACCTGCAACATTTCACCTTCGGTTCATCTGCCTGAAAACGCGAAACACCGGGAATACTTCCCGGATGTATCCCCTTTCGCCGGTATCACCTACTACCACGATTGGGCACACCTAGCATCGTTACTTGTCATGTCATGCATTGATATGCATCTGTTTGCATGGTATTCATTGTTTCTTCCCCCTTTTCTCTCCGGTAGACTACGAGACCGACGCTGCTGCTGCCCAGTTCGACTACGGTGTTGACGACCCCTCCTTCTTGCCAGAGCAATCAGGCAAGCCCCCCCCCCCTTGATCACCAGATATCGCCTATTCTCCTCTATACTGCTTGCATTAGAGTAGTGTAGCATGTTACTGCTTTCCGTTGATCCTATTCTGATGCATAGCCTGACATTGTTGCTACATCTGTTGATACCTTACCTGCAATCCTTAATGCTTAGTATAGGATGCTAGTTTATCATCATTGGCCCTACATTCTTGTCAGTCTGCCTTGCTATACTATCGGGCCGTGATCACTTGGGAGGTCATCACGGCTATATACTATACATACATACATACTATACAGATGGTGACTGAGGGAGTCCTGGACTAGGGGGTGTTCGGACAGCCGGACTATCAATATCCGCCGGACTCCCCTACTACGAAGATAGAAGATTGAAGACTCCGGCTCGTGTCCGGAAGGTACTTTACTTGGCGTGGAAGGCAAGCTTGGCGATACGGATATGTAGATCTCCTACTATTGTAACCGACTCTGTGTAACCCTAGCCTCTCCGGTATCTATATAAACCGGAGGGCTTTAGTCCGTAGGACAACATACACAACATTACATCTCAACAATCATACCATAGGCTAGCTTCTAGGGTTTAGCCTCCTTGATCTCGTGGTAGATCCACTCTTGTACTACCCATATCATCAATATCAATCAAGCAGGATTAGGGTTTTACCTCCATCGAGAGGGCCCGAACCTGGGTAAAAAACATCGTGTCCCTTGTCTCCTGTTACCATCCGCCTAGACACACAGTTCGGGACCCCCTACCCGAGATCCGCCGGTTTTGACACCGACATTGGTGCTTTCATTGAGAGTTCCTCTGTGTCGTCACCGATAGGCTCGATGGCATCTTCAACCATCAACGCTGTCCAGGGTGAGATTTTTCTCCCCGGACAGATCTTCGTATTCGGCGGCTTCGCATTGCGGGCCAATTCTCTTGGCCATCTGGAGCAGATCAAAAGCTACGCCCCTGGCCGTCAGGTCAGATTTGGAAGCTTAAACTTCACGGCCGATAACCGCGGAGGCTTGATCTTCGACGGACTCGAGCCACAGCTAAGCGTGCTGCACTGTGACGATGGGCATGATCTAGCTCTGCCGCCGAACAGTGCTTTGATGGCCGCACACGAATCCGCTCCGGCCATCAGCCCGGAGCCGATCGCCCAGATCGAGGGCCGGTGGATAGACGCCGCCCCGGGGGCTTCAACATCCACGGCGATGGAGCCGAACACCAATCTTGTCCCCTGCGAAACTTGTGATTCCGAGGTGCCGGACTCCTCGCCGGACTCCGAGCCTCCCGCGCCCCTACCAAGTAATCCGGATCGGGCACCGGTTATGGAATTCACCGCCGCGGACATCTTCCAGCACTCGCCTTTTGGCGATATCCTGAATTCCCTGAAGCATCTCTCGCTATCAGGAGGATCCTGGCTGGATTATGGCCAGGACGGTTGGAGTTCGGACGACGAAGAAATTCAGAGCCCACCCACCACCCACTTTGTAGCCACTGTCGAGGATTTAACCGACATGCTAGACTACGACTCCGAAGACATCGACGCTATGGAGGACGATGCCGGAGACGAACAGGAACCAGCGCCCACAGGGCACTGGAAGGCCACCTCGTCATATGACGTATACATGGTGGATACCCCAAAAGAGGGGGACGGTGAAGGAACAGCGGAGGCAGATTCCTTAAAGAAACAGCCCAAGCGCCGGCGTCAGCGGCGCCGCTCTAAATCTCGCCACACCAAAAACGGAGATTCCGGCACAGGAGATAATAACACTCCAGAGAGTGCCGAAGACAATCCCCTCCCGCAAGACTCAGCGCAGGAGGATGTAGAAGCAAGCCCTCATGAGGGGGCGGCAGATGAAAAGGTTGAGGATCATGATCATATGCCTCCCTCCGAAGACGAAGCAAGCCTCAACAATGACGAATTCGTCGTACCTGAGGACCCCGTCGAACAAGAGCACTTCAAGCGCAGGCTTATCGCCACAGCAAACAGCCTAAAGAAAAAGCAGCAGCAGCTTCAAGCTGATCAGGATCTGCTGGCCGATCGATGGACCGAGGTCCTCGCGGCCGAAGAGTATAAACTCGAACGTCCCTCCAAAAGTTACCCAAAACGCAAGCTGCTCCCCCGATTAGAGGAGGAAGCATACATACCTTCATCACCAGCGCACGACATGGCTGACCAACCACCCCGTGGTCGCGACAGAGAGGCATTCAGGCCCCCAGCCAAGACCGTACCCTGGCATCGATCCAAGAGTACGAAACCAAAAGGGAACGCACCGGACTTGCGAGACATATTGGAGGACAAAGCAAGACAATCCAGATCCATCTATGGATCACGTGGGCGCCCTACGACCCACGGCGAATACCGCCGTGCCGGATACAATAATCCTGGCCGGGCCGAACACAGCAGACAGCGCTCCCTTGAGCTGCGTCGCGACATCGCTCAATACAGGGGCGCCGCACACCCCCTATGCTTCACTGACGAAGTAATGGATCATCAGATCCCCGAAGGGTTTAAACCCGTAAACATCGAATCCTATGATGGCACAACAGACCCCACAGTTTGGATCGAAGACTATCTTCTCCATATTCATATGGCCCGCGGTGATGACCTACATGCCATCAAGTATCTCCCACTCAAGCTTAAAGGACCAGCTCGGCATTGGCTTAACAGCCTGCCCGCAGAGTCAATTGGGTGTTGGAAAGACCTGGAGGCCGCATTCCTTAATAACTTCCAAGGCATGTATGTGCGACCACCAGACACCGATGACCTAAGCCACATTATTCAACAGCCAGACGAATCGGCCAGACAATTCTGGACACGGTTCTTGACGAAGAAAAATCAAATCGTCGACTGTCCGGATGTGGAGGCCCTTGCAACCTTCAAACATAACATCCGGGACGAATGGCTAGCCCGGCACCTAGGGCAGGAGAAGCCAAAATCCATGGCAGCCCTCACATCATTAATGACCCGCTTTTGTGCGGGAGAGGACAGCTGGCTAGCCCGCAGCAACAATCTCCGCAAAAATTCTGGCAGTCCGGACACTAAGGACAACAACGGCAGGTCACGACAAATCAAAAACAAGCGCCGCATTAACGGCGACGACAAGGAGGATACGGCAGTCAATGCCGGATTCCGAGGCTCCAAACCCGGTCAAAGGAAGAAGCCATTTAAAAGAACCACTCCGGGTCCGTCCAATTTGGACCGAATACTCGACCGCTCATGCCAGATACATGGCACCCCCGAAAAGCCAGCTAATCACACCAATAGAGATTGTTGGGTGTTCAAGCAGGCCGGCAAGTTAATTGCCGAACACAATGACAAGGGGCTAAATAGCGACGACGAGGAAGAGACCCGGCCGCCGAACAATAGAGGACAGAAGGGTTTTCCCCCACAAGTGCGGACGGTGAATATGATTTACGCAACCCATATACCCAAGAGGGAGAGGAAGCGCGCACTACGGGATGTCTATGCGTTGGAGCCAGTCGCCCCAAAGTTCAATCCATGGTCCTCCTGTCCGATCACTTTCGATCGAAGAGACCATCCGACCAGCATACGCCATGGCGGATTCGCCGCATTGGTCTTAGACCCAATCGTCGATGGATTTCACCTCACAAGAGTCCTGATGGACGGCGGCAGCAGCCTGAACCTGCTTTACCAGGACACGGTGCGCAAAATGGGCATAGACCCATCCAGGATCAAACCTACAAAGACAACCTTTAAAGGTGTCATCCCAGGAGTGGAAGCTAACTGTACAGGCTCAGTCACACTGGAAGTGGTCTTCGGATTCCCGGATAATTTCCGAAGCGAAGAGTTAATCTTCGACATAGTCCCGTTCCGTAGCGGCTATCACGCCCTGCTCGGATGAACCGCGTTTGCAAAATTCAACGCGGTGCCGCATTATGCATACCTAAAGCTCAAGATGCCAGGCCCTCGTGGAGTCATTACAGTCAATGGGAATACGGAATGCTCCCTTCGAACGGAGGAACATACAGCGGCTCTCGCGGCAGAAGTACAGAGCAGCCTTTTAAGGCAATTCTCGAGCCCGACCGTTAAACGGCCGGATACAGCAAAGCGCGCCCGGAGCAATATCAACCAAGACCACCTGGCGCGATCAGAGCACGCGTAGAAATGCGGCCCCAACCCTCGCCCGCGTACGATCGCAAGAATAACACTCCGCGTACATCATTACGCTTTGGAGATACCATGGGCAGAGGGGAGGGGGCACCATCACAACGGACCCAGAGTGCGGTTCGACCACACCAGGGGCTCGCAAATGTGCCTCTTTATTATTATTATTATTATTTTTCTTCTTTTTTGTACACAGGACTCTGTTAACCAGAAGCCCTGTCTGGCGGTGCACCTGCCGAACTCACGATGCAATAGTCAGGGACTACAGAAGGCCGCGTCGAACACTCAGGTGGTCTCAATTACGAGCATTAAATTTGATTATATACACCAAATCCGCAGCTCATCCCTGGAGGGGGACATGTTTACTTAGTCCAAATCCCTCGCTTACCGCACTATTTGTATCAGCACGCTCTACTTGCAGACTTTTCTTTCATTAATAATGTTCCGGGCCTATTTTTGCATTCTTTGCATACGCACGATGTGCTATCCGTACTCATTATTCCTGGGGGCTTCTTTTACAGAAGCTCAATTATACGGGTTTTATACCCAGCACATGTGTCAAGCTTCCACATGTACCTTTTATTCGCCATTATATGCATCGATATGACTTAAGTTTTGGCCAAGCTGGGTTGCCTGGCTCCTGTGCTTACCCCTACGTTCCCGATCGTTCGGCTAGGAGGTAAAGGGAGCACCTCTGCGATTGTTACTGCCGGGTCAGCCGGATGTGTACCTCAGACTGGGTGAAGCCGAAAGCTAGCGTTCTTAAGGGAATATTCGGTCGGTGACTTAAAAGATGGCTTTCTACCTATTTATCTATTTGCCCCCAGATGTTTTACTGCTTTCTTTGCAGTCCGGGCATGCACTTTAGGGCATGCTTCCCAGGGAAAGGAACCCTTAACGGAACTATTCTCCCTAGAAGATGTTTCTTACTAACCATGTAATATAACATAACTAGTTGGGCACTTGTCTGATAAAGCACTAATGACCCCTACGCCTGGTCTCCATGCATACCACGGTTGTTTCTTAACCATAAAGGTATTCGGACACACTCCGGACTCTAGGGTCCCGAGGTTGAAGCGAAAAGGTCGGCAAAGACAAACGATCTACAATCCGGCTAGAAGGCGTTTCTCGCAATTGCATTACATTATATATATATTTATATGTTTATTATATGACATTTTGTCACCCGTATATTTTTGGTACGGCATAATACACCAGGGGCTTATGTTCCCCGCTTTATTGTGTGATAAAGTCCGAACACTTTCACAAGTGCGGCACCCCGAACTTATAGCATTATATGAATCGGCTCCGAATCATGTCTTGGGTCAATAGTTGGGTTTGCCCGGCTCCCATGTTTGGCTCCTTACGTTTCCGTTCCGTCGGCTAAGGTAGCACTGGGAGAACCAATGCGATTGCGCCCCGGTTGAGCCGGGTTAACGCCTCAGTGGAGAAAGCTAAAACTGACCGGCATGATAAGGCGAGAGACTGGTCGCTGTTCGAGAGGTTTTTTCGGGTCCTTAAAGACTCACGCCGCTTCGAGCGAAGTTCTGGATTATGTCCGATGAAGGCGTGGATAGCGCCCCGGATTCGGTCTTCCGAATACCAGGGGCTTCGCCGAAATTTAAAATTATAGAATTCTATGGCTAAGTGAGAGTGTTCAAGCATTATAAGTCCGGTCGCCTTGTTCGTCGTGTTGAGCACCTCCCTAGATGGACCCAAATATGGGAACAAGAGTGCTCAAGTTTATCACCGAACACCCCAGCACTTGTGGCTTGGGGGCTGAAGCCAACGACTTGCCATCTCTCAGATTTTATAAACGGCCGAACAGAAGGTAATATTTTAAATTCAACAAGCGTTGCTCATGGCGCATATGAACGAAGTTTTTAGCGCACAGGATAAATACACAGCGAGTTCACTCAAAGATTACATCTCGGGAGCACTCATCTGCAATATTGCAGGCTCCCTTCAGGACAACATTATAATACTTCTCTGGCGTGCGATACTCCTTGCCCGGTGGCGGTGGATCCGTGAGAAGCTTCTCCGCATCCAATTTGCCCCATTGCACCTTTATGCGGGCAAGGGCCCGACGAGCACCTTCGATACAAGCGGAGCGCTTGACTACATCCAGCCTAGGGCATGCATCCACCAGCCGCCGCACGAGGCCAAAGTAGCTGCCAGGCATGGCCTGTCCAGGCCACAGCCGGACTATGAGGCCCTTCATGGCCTCCTCAGCTACTTTGTGGAGTTCGATCAGCTGCTTCAGCTGGTCGCTTGGGGGCACCGGATGGCCGGCCTCAGCATACTGAGACCAGAAGACCTTCTCCGTCGAGCTCCCCTCCTCGCCACGATAGAATGCGGCGGCATTAGACGCACTACGCGGCAGATCTGCAAATGCCCCTGGAAAGCGCCGAATTCGGGTAAGTGTCCGGTAGTTCACATTAACATGCCTGCTTTGCATGAAAAACGCCTTACCCGCCGCTATCTTTTTTATGTCCTCAACCTCCTGAAGGGCCTTATGGGCCTCGGCCTTGGCGGACTTGGCACTTTCAAGAGCCAAGGCAAGCTCGGACTCTCGAGTCTTGGAGTCGCGCTCCAAACTCTCATGTTTTTCCATGAGAGCCTGGAGCTCTTGCCGAACTTCCGCCACCAGTGCCACTTGCCTTTCTCGCTCAGCTCGTTCCGTGGCCGCATTGCGTTCGGCCACGGACACGGAATCCTTCAGGGCTGCCACCTTCTTAGTGGCCCCTGCAATACACATATTATCCTTGTTCATTTTTGCAACCAAAACCCTTTTCTGTAAGGTACTTATTCAAAGAGGTGTTTCTCACCTTCTTTCTCCTCGAGCTGCTTCTTTGCATGGCCGAGCTCTTGCTCGGACCGCTCGAGATCCTTCTTTAGCACGGCAACCTCCGCCGTTAGTGCAGCATAGGATAGTAGTGCAGCCTGCAAACCCATATTGACATATTTTAGGCAACCCTGCGTATATCTTGTTATAGATCCTTAGTCCGGCTTTTCCTTCCGAACACCGAACCAAGCATCAGGGGCTACTGTCTATGCGGTATTATATTACATAATTTTAACTTCTTACCTCAAAGCCTGTTAAAAGGCTACTGCAGGCTTCGGTCAGCCCGCTTCTCGCGAGCTGAACCTTCTCAATCACCGCACTCATGATGGTGCGGTGTTCTTCCTCGATGGAAGCGCCTTTAAGCG
This sequence comes from Triticum aestivum, assembly GCF_018294505.1. Lineage (NCBI taxonomy): Eukaryota > Viridiplantae > Streptophyta > Magnoliopsida > Poales > Poaceae > Triticum > Triticum aestivum. The sequence goes on from NC_057807.1 coordinate 285,295,853, forward strand.
CTTCCAGCAGGTTATCCGGCGCCTCCGGTTGGACGGAGGCCGCCGGCACCACGGTCCTGCCCTTCTTTCGAAGGGGCCGCTTGCCGGACTCTGGAACCACTGCGGGTTCCGATGTGGAGTCCGGCACGAAGTCCGGGGGGCTGCCTGACGGCGCCTCTGGAGCCTCCTCCTGATGGGTCCCTCTTTGGGATCCCACCTCAGCGTCCTCGTTGGCGCGTGGGGTGGAGGCAGTTGGGATGGAATTCACATCCGACGAGGCCAATGACCCACTCGATGAGTCAGGGAGATCATCATTGGCCGGGCTACGGACAGAATGCGGCGTTAGAAGGATACTTCGAGGCATAAAAGAAATTACACATCAAGGATCCGGATACTTACGATCTTGCCGGACGCCTGGCCCTTGGAGGCTGCTCATCCTCACCAACGTTGATGTTGGCGGAACTGTCCGGGGGGATAGTTCTCCCCCTCTTGGACCCTTCGGCCCCCCCGATGGGGGAAGCCTTCCTTTTCTTCTCTCCCTCCTCCGGGAGAGAGTACTCCTCCTCCTCGTCTTCGGAGAGGAATCCTCGTCGTCGTCAGACACCTGATTGCGGGAACTCTTTCGAGTCCTCGCGGCCACCTCCTTGGCCTTCTTCTCCGGCACCACGTGCGGTGCCGGAACCAGCAGCCCTGTTAAGCGGGCGTTTGCCGGGTCTTCTGGCATGGGAGCCGGGCTGATAAGCAGCTTGGCCTTCTCCATCCATTCCTATCAAAGGAAGAGGCAGATTGAAGCCTCACTAGAGTCAATCTAATTATCACAAGTGTCCCGTAATGGGGTTGAATCACTTACCTCGTCAGTTGGATTCTGCGAGCTGAATCCGCGGTCTTTGGTCGCGGACGTAGGGGCTTCGGCGCCCTTGAACAGCACCCTCCAGGCGCCTTCGTATGTTGTATCGAAGAGTTCGCTTAGCGCCTGGTGCTGTCCTGGATTGAACTCCCATAAATTAAATGCCCGTTCTTGGCATGGGAGGATCCACCGGATGAGCATGACTTGGACCACGTCGACGAGCCTGAGCTTATTGCTTGCCATCTTCTTGATACAAGCTCGGAGTCCCGTCACCTCCACCGGATTCCCCCATTGCAAGCCCTTCTGTTTCCAGGAGGTGAGCTGCGTGGGGATGCCTGATCTAAACTCGGGGGCCGCCGCCCATGTGGATTTGCGTGGCTCGGCGATATAGAACCACCCCGATTGCCACCGCTTGACGGAGTCCACGAAGGTCCCTTCTAGCCAGGGGACGTTGGGCAATTTGCCCAACATAGCGCCTCCGCATTCCGCTTGCGTACCCTTCACAACCTTCGGCTTGACGTTAAAGGTCTTGAGCCACAGGCCGAAGTGGGGCCGGATGCAGAGAAAGGCCTCGCACACGACGATAAACGCCGAGATGTTGAGGATAAAGTTCGGCGCCAGATCGTGGAAATCTAGGCCGTAATAATACATGAGCCCCCGGACAAATGGATGGAGCAGAAAGCCCAGTCCGCGGAGGAAGTGGGGAAGGAAGACGACCCTCTCATGAGGCCCGGGGGTAGGGATGAGCTGCCCATCGTCGGGCAGCCGATGCGCGATATCGCCGGAAAGGTATCCGGCGCTGCGCAGTTTGGTGATGTCCTCCTCCTTGACGGTGGAGGCTAACCATTTGCCTCCCGCTCCAGTCATATTCGGAGAAGGTCGAGGTGAGATGCGCGAGTTCGGGCGTTGGAGCTTGAATTCGCGGGGATGGATAAGCAAAGGAGGAAGAAGGCGTAGGTGAGAAGGTGAATCCTTATCCCTTATATAGGCGGACGAAACTATGCGTCCCCCACCGGCCTGGTAAAACTCGCTTATCTCCCAAGCGTCACCGTTGATGGCGCGGTTGGGTTACCCACTCACGTATTGATGAGAATCCCGAAATAAAAGGGAACACGATCTCTGCTTCGACAAGACGTGCCAAGGATTCAAACGAAGGCCTGGTGGCGGTGTGATGTCACGCCGCATAATACGTCTGCAGATTGAGCTAAGTGTATATTTTATTCTCTCTACGTTGGAATGTGGAATTTATTTTGCAGAGCCGGACACTATCCTGGTGTTCATTATCTTCTCCGAATTATTCAAGGAGGGGAACCCGCCTTGCAATGCCGAACATTATGCACGCCGGACTTATCGTCATTGAAGACTGGTTCAGGGGCTACTGAGGGAGTCCTGGACTAGGGGGTGTTCGGACAGCCGGACTATCAATATCCGCCGGACTCCCCTACTACGAAGATAGAAGATTGAAGACTCCGGCTCGTGTCCGGAAGGTACTTTACTTGGCGTGGAAGGCAAGCTTGGCGATACGGATATGTGGATCTCCTACTATTGTAACTAACTCTGTGTAACCCTAGCCTCTCCGGTATCTATATAAACCGGAGGGCTTTAGTCCGTAGGACAACATACACAACATTACATCTCAACAATCATACCATAGGCTAGCTTCTAGGGTTTAGCCTCCTTGATCTCGTGGTAGATCCACTCTTGTACTACCCATATCATCAATATCAATCAAGCAGGAGTAGGGTTTTACCTCCATCGAGAGGGCCCGAACCTGGGTAAAAACATCGTGTCCCTTGTCTCCTGTTACCATCCACCTAGACGCACAGTTCGGGACCCCCTACTCGAGATCCGCCGGTTTTGACACCAACAGTGACTAAAGTCGGGTCCGCTCAAAGAGTACCCGCGAGTGATTCATGGATTGGGGGCTGAAAGGACCTTTGTCCCGACGGCCCTCTGTGTGGATCTTTGTGTCGGAGCGACAGGGCAGGTTGAGACCGCCTAGGTGAGAGGTGGGCCTGGCCCTGGTCGGCGTCCGCGGTTGCTTCATAATAACACGCTTAACGAGATCTTGGTATTTGATCTGAGTCTGGCCATTTGGTCTATAACCATCTACGCGGGAGTAGTTATGGGTATCCCGGCGTCGTGGTATCAGCCGAAGCCTTCTTGACGTCAGCGACGGAGCGGCGCGCACCGGATTGGACTGGAACGCCACTAGGCTAGGTCTGCTTCCGGCCGCCCTCGCAACGTGCAGGTGTGCAATGGGCGATGGGCCCGGACCCCTGCGCGCATAGGATTTAGACCGGTGGGCTGACCTCTCTGTTGTGCCTAGGTGGGGCTGCGACGTGTTGATCTTCCGAGGCCGGGCATGACCCAGGAAAGTGTGTCCGGCCAAATGGGATCGAGCGTGTTGGGTTATGTGGTGCACCCCTGCAGGGAAGTTAATCTATTCGAATAGCCGTGTCCCTCGGTAAAAGGACGACCCGGAGTTGTACCTTGACCTTATGACAACTAGAACCAGATACTATAAAACACACCCTTCCAAGTTCCACAAACAACCCGGTGATCGCTTTTCCACAGGGAGACGAGGGGAGGATCGCCGGGTAGGATTATGCTATGCGATGCTACTGGAGATGCTACTTGGAGATGCTACTTGGCGATGCTACTTGGAGGACTTCAATCTACTCTCTTCTACATGCTGCAAGACGGAGGCTGCCAGAAGCGTAGTCTTCGATAGGACTAGCTATCCCCCTCTTATTCTGGCATTCTGCAGTTCAGTCCACTCATATGGCCTCCTTACACATATACCCATGCATATGTAGTGTAGTTCCTTGCTTCCGAGTACTTTGGATGAGTACTCACGGTTGCTTTCTCCCCCTTTTTCCCCCTTTCCTTTCTTTCTGGTTGTCGCAACCAGATGCTGGAGTCTAGGAGCCAGACGCCGCCGTCGACGACGACTCCTACTACGCTGGAGGTGCCTACTACTATGTGCAGCCTGCTGACGACGACCAGGAGTAGTTAGGAGGATCCCAGGCAGGAGGCCTGCGCCTCTTTCGATCTGTATCCTAGTTTGTGCTAGCCTTCTTAAGGCAAACTTGTTTAACTTATGTCTGTACTCAGATATTGTTGCTTCCGCTGACTCGTCTATGATCGAGCACTTGTATTCGAGACCTCGAGGCCCCTGGCTTGTATTATGATGCTTGTATGACTTATTTATGTTTTAGAGTTGTGTTGTGATATCTTCCCGTGAGTCCCTGATCTTGATCGTACACATTTGCGTGCATGATTAGTGTACGATTGAATCGGGGGCGTCACAGAAGCGCTCGAATCTGAAGCTCTGGGTGTTGGAACTGGGAGCAGAGGAGAGATTCGATGCGAGATTGAAGAACAAGGACAGGCCTTGGTCCTCTTATAAAGGGGAAGAAATACCAAGGGCCGTCTCCGTGACCGTTTGGGATTCCCCTTCGATAGAGAAGGCGTGGCGACGGGAACGGTTGGGTTACCCACGCACGTATTGATGAGGATCCTGGAATAAGGGGAACACGATCTCTGCTTCGACAAGACGTGCCAAGGGACCGCTTCGCTAAACGTGCTGAGGTGGTATAGCAAAAACGATTCAAACAAAGGCTTGGTTGCGGTGTGATGTCACGCCGCATAATACGTCAGCAGATTGAGCTAAGTGTACATTTTATTCTCTCTACGGTGGAATGTGGAAATTATTTTTGCAGAGCCGGATACTATCCTGGTGTTCATGATCTTCTCTGGATTATTCAAGGGAGGAACCCGCCTTGCAATGCCGAACATTATGCACGCCGGACTTATCGCCATTGAAGACTGGTTCAGGGGCTACTGAGGGAGTCCTGGACTAGGGTGTGTCCGGACAGCCGGACTATCATTATCCGCCGGACTCCAAGACTACCAAGATAGAAGATTGAAGACTCCGGCTCGTGTCCGGATGGTACTTTCCTTGGCGTGGAAGGCAAGCTTGGCAATACGGATATGTAGATCTCCTACCATTGTAACCGACTCTGTGTAACCCTAGCCCTCTTCGGTGTCTATATAAACCGGAGGGCTTTAGTCCGTAGGACAACATACATTACAACAATCATACCATAGGCTAGCTTCTAGGGTTTAGCCTCCTTGATCTCGTGGTAGATCTACTCTTGTACTACCCATATCATCAATATTAATCAAGCAGGACGTAGGGTTTTACCTCCATCGAGAGGGCCCGAACCTGGGTAAAAACATTGTGTCCCTTGTCTCCTGTTACCATCCTCCTAGACGCACAGTTCGGGACCCCCTACCCGAGATCCGCCGGTTTTGACACCGACAAGCACCTTACCGATTTGTTACAATATCGTGGGTTTGAAATTGGCAAAATTGATCCCACTCTTTTACTAAGAGGGTCAAAAGGGATTTGTTCATATGCCAACTACATGTTGATGATATTATATTTGGTTCTCCTAACAAATCTTTCAATGATGAGTTTGCCGCACTAATGACCGGGAAGTTTGAGATGTCTATGATGGGAGAGTTGAAGTTCTTTCTTGGTTTCGAAGTCAAGCAAAGGAGAGAAGGAACTTTCATCAACCAAGCCAAGTATACTCAAGACATGCTTAAGATATTCAAGCTAGATGATGTCAAGCCGGTCAAGTTCCCCATGCCCACCAAATGCAAGCTTGACAACGATCCCAATGGTAAAGTAGTGGATCAAAAGATATATTGCTCCATGATTGGATCCTTGCTTTACCTTTGTGCATCTAGACCAGATATTATGTTGAGTGTGGGAATTTGTGCACGGTTTCAAGCCGCGGCTAAGGAAAGCCACTATGTGGCAGTCAAGCGAATCTTTCAATATTTGGCTCTTAGCCCAAACTTTGGCCTATGGTACCCCAAAGGAGCAAGCTTCGATATCATGGGTTATTCGAACTCGGATTGGGCGGGAGATTGCATGGAGAGGAAGTCAACTTCCGGAGGGTGCCAATTCCTTGGTCGCTCTTTGGTGAGTTGGTCCTCGAAGAAGCAAAATTGTGTGTCTCTCTCCTCCACCGAGTCCAAGTATGTAGCCGACGCAAGTTGTTGTGCACAATTGCTATGGATGAGGCAAACTTTAAAGGATTACGGTGTCACTTGTGACAAAGTGCCTCTTCTATGTGACAATGAAAGTGCTATCAAGATTTCTCACAATCCGGTGCAGCATAGCAAGACGAAGCACATTGAGATCCGTCATCACTTCATTGGAGACCACATCAAGCAAGGAGATATTGAGATCATCTACATCAACACTCAAGAGCAACTAGCGGATATTTTCACCAAGCCTCTAGATGAAGCAAGATTTCACGAGTTAAGGCATGAGCTAAATATCATAAATTCAAGCAATGTGGCATGAGTCTAGGCACACCCCACCACACTCATCATTCTATCTTGCACTAGGTGTAGGCATGGACATAGGGGGAGTGTTGTTCTCTCAATGAACTCTCCCTCCCCCCATTATGCATAAATCGATCAAGTCTTTCACATTAGCCATTTTTTATGGCACTTGTGCTTCAAGGATGAGTTTTGGTCATGGGCCCAAGGTCTAAATCTTTGTGATGCCATACCTATTAACTCAAACATAGGTGGCTTCGGCCACCGCCCTCTCCTCATGATCAACGGTTGTTGTTTGGTCTTGAGGTCTTCGTGTGGGTTTGAGACACTTATTGTGTGGTTATTTTTCCCTTTCTTTTGTGCTTGAGGTGTCTCTTCCTGCTGTTGCTGTTCCTCGTTTTGTCCCTCTCATGTTTTTCCGTGGTTTTTCCCGTTTGCATAAGCCTTTTTCTTTGTACTCCTACCTATTTTTGCCTGAGCGGTACTACCGCTTACGAGTGGTACTACCACCCAACTCCGTTGTACTATCGTGCAGTAAGTTTGAGTGGGGGTTATGAATCGACGCAAGGGGAGGTTTCTCTCCCCATACCCATTCACTCGCCCTCTCTCTCTCTCTCTCAGGTGACAAACAGGCAGCGAAGGGCTACCATCGGGCCGCCGTCTCCGGGCCGTCTTCCGCGTTTCCGTCTGGTGGGATCGTTCCCCACCCTTCCCTCTTGCCATGGATGCCGGTATTGCCTCCGTTCTTCTCCTCATTGGTTCTAGTTTTTGGATCTAGGTTTTAGGGCAATATCCGTTGCATTCTTCTATTTTTCGCCAAATCGGGGCTTCAGTAGGTCGTAGAAGACTGCTAGAGTAGGTAGATTGAAGATTTAACCACGAATATTTCAATTTGGCATCTCCGGTACTATCGGATCTCCCTGCGGAAGTTGCCAGCCCCCTTGACATCTGCCTCGAGCGGTACTACCGCTCCTCCGGAGCGGTACTACCGCTGGGAGGTGTGGTACTACCGCTCAGAGCTTCCAACTTCAGATTTTCCCCGTTCCATCTTCACTCTTGTGTTTTCAGTTTTCTTGGATTATGCAATTTTTCTCTCTCATGTTCTTGTGTGTGTGTTTTAGGTGGTAGTAGCTCTGGGCACCAGGCTCGTTGCAAGAATCCCACCCGCTCCGGTGGTTCCAAGCGCTACCGTTCTGCTGATGTGCCAGTTGGTAGCACCTTGCCAGAGGGTGGCTCAAGTGAGTAGCCTAGGCAGAGAGTTAAGGTGATTGCATCCAAGAACAAGGGGACAAAGGGGGCTCATCAGATGTCTGTGTTAGAGTTTGATACAGCACGTAAGCGCAATCCGTACCGGGAGCCTCAGGATCCTTTGCTCATTCATTGCATGTTCTCGAACAAGTTTTAGCAGTCTATCTTCTATGATGTGTTGAAGACAAATAAGAATTTGTATGTGAAAGTTAAGTCAGTTGATCTCTCTCACATGGAGAAGGACTTGCCTTACTTCAGAGAAGCACTTCAGAGGTGCGAGGATCTCAATATCAAGAGGATCATCTCTTTCAACAAGGACTTTGATGCAGAACTTGTGGCACAAGTCTATGCGACTGTGCACTTTGGACACAATGAGGACCGGACTCTCTCTTGGATGACCAATGGTTGGCGTCTGTCTTCTTCTTGGAAGACCTTTATGGAGTTGTTGTCGTATGAGGATAAGGGCGCCTAAACCCCAATTGGGTTTTGCCCTCACCAGGAGGCCAATGCTACTCACAAGGAGGCTCTATGGTCGTTCTCTACCAAGAAGGTGTCTGAAACTGGGCATGTCTCCTACGAGATTTGGGCCTTCCTAGACATCATTCATAGGATCTTTAGGAACACTATGTTCCCTCGTGTTGCCAATCAGGATATGGTGCATTCCTATCTGGTGGACCTCCTTCTTTTCAGCCAGAAGCAAGAGGGCTCTCAGGAGGTGTTGGATGTCTCTCATGGCATGTGGTCAGAACTTCGTTGTGCGATCTTGGAGCGTAAGTGCATCATCTATGGCCCCTACCTGATGCATCTCATTGAGGATACATGGGCATCTACATTCCCTCATGAGGAGCTTCTCACTGGAGACCTAGTGTCTCATGATGTTGTTCAACTGAGGCAGAAGGAGAAGTGGGGAACAACGGCTCCTGCTCCTTCAGAGCATGATGCAGTTAGGTCTGATGATGATGATGATGATGATGAGCCAGACTATCAGCCGCCAGAGGAGCCATCTTGTGCTAAGAAGCTCAAGTAGAAGATGGAGAAGCTATTTTGTCTCTAGGACAAGGGACAGTACAAGGCTCATGTTGCTTCAAAGAAGGCCCGTTTTCATGACAAGGCCATTATGAGGCAGGTTGGCCTCACCATGTTTGATGGCTCTGAGGAGAGGATCATTGATGAGGCGGCTTGGGTCCATCTGTACTGCTCGTGGACCGATTCTGATGATGGCACTGGAGGCCCTACACCTGCTGCAGAGGAGTCTGACGAGGAAGAGGAGCATGATTGGTGATGTTCTGGAGTGTTTCTACCACTGTCATTCGTAGGTGTCTTCTCTACCCTTTTGGTGTCTCGATGTCAAAGGGGGAGAGAGTGTAGGGATTTGCAGTGTGTTGTGAGTTGAGTGTGTTTCTCTATTTGCAGTTGCTTCCCTCGCTCGAACTCATTTGATTTGGTTTATGTTTGTCCCGTGTGTTCGAGACCATATGGTGTGAGACATATGAGCTACCTTATCTCTATCTATTTATGTCTAGTACTTTATGTTAGCTATTGCCTGTGAGATGCATCATATGCTTATGATTTTATTCATATGCTCTCCTGCTATTACTTGCCTGCTTTCATCTTACTATGTTTATGCTAGTATGGCTTGGTCTATAAAATATAGGGGGAGTAAGGATCCTATATGTGTGTGCTTTGCAGTCCAAAGCATATCTCAAGTAGTGCACACATCTAGGTGGGCAACTATATTTTGTAGGTTGTGGGTTTGCACACCACTTTACCTTATCCTTTGTGCAAATCCTGCGTTGTCATCAATCCACCAAAAAGGGGGAGATTGTTAGGGCATATTTCTCCCTAAGTGGTTTTGGTGGTTGATGACAATGTGCTTGCGGACTAATCATGTGCACTGAGCTTTTAGTTGTTCAAGCATTTGGCGCAAGATGATTCGTGACCCTCGGAGTTTCGAGTGAAGACGGTTCTCTTTCCTACGGTTCTTTTTTGGTGGTCTTGAGTCGTAGGGAAAACCGTACTATCATAGGGGGTACACTTCAGAAAGGTTTGGGTGTAACCAACACGTACACACTCATATTGCACCCTTTGCCTCTTTCCACCTTATTGGAGTTGTCCACCGTTTGTATCGAAGCAGTGGTGAAAAGTTGCAAGTGGTAGTACCGCGGACTGGAGTGGTAGTACTGCCTATGGGAGGTAGTACCGCTACCAGTGCCGCTCGCACTACCGCTCATGGCTGGGACCTTGATTTTTCGTGTCGGGTTCAAAGGTGGTGCCTTCGGGTTACTACCGTCCTACCCGTTTATCCCCAGAACATGGACGGTTGTAGCAACGATAGTTGAGGCGGTACTACCGCCCATAGGCGGTACTACTGCCCCTACTACCGCGTCTACCACCGCCCGTTCCTCTATTTTCCCCCTGTATCCCCTTATCTCATGTGCATCCTTCAGGGAGCGGTAGTACCGCTCCTGGAGATGTAGTACCGCTTGTCTGTGGGCTGAGAGGTGCATAACGGTTGGATTTGTCCCCCACTATAAAAGGGGCTCTTCTTCCCCAAGAAGACTTACATCTTCCTCCCCAAACTCCATTGTTGCTCCAAAGCTCATTTCAGCCCGATATCTCTCCCTAGCCAATCAAATTTGTTGATTTTCTTGGGATTGGTTGAGAAGGCCTAGATCTACACTTCCACCAATAGAAATTTGATTCCCCCTCTAATCCCTTGCGGATCTTGTTACTCTTGGGTGTTTGAGAACCCTAGACGGTTGAAGTCACCTCAGAGCCACATTCCATTGTGGCGAAGCTCCGTGCTATTGTTGGGAGCCTCCAATCAAGTTGTGGAGATTGCCCCAACCTTGTTTGTAAAGGTTTGGTCGCCTTCTTCAAAGGCACCACTAGTGGAATCACGACATCTCCCATTGTGTGAGGGCGTGAGGAGAATACGGTGGCCCTAGTGGCTTCTTGGGGAGCATTGTGCTTCCACACCGCTCCAATAGAGATGTACTTCCCCTCAAAGAGAAGGAACTCTGGTAACACATCCTCGTCTTCATTGGCTCCACTTGTGGTTATCTCTTACCTTTACTTTGTGCAAGCTTTACTTGTGTTGTTTCCTTTGTTGTTCTTTATAAGGGCATATTTATCCCTAAGGTGTATTGGTGATTGATGACAATGCTTTTGCGGACTAATCGTGTGCCTTGAGTATTTCAGACGTTTCGTCACTAGGCACAAGACGGTTTGGTGCCCCTCGAAGACTATTGAAGACAGCGTTTTTCTACATTTCTTTTTGGTGGATTTGAGTCGTAGGAAAGCCGTACTATTAAGAGGGGGTCCGCGTTGGAAAGGTTTGGGTGAAATCATCACGTACACGTTTACTCCCTCTCCACCGCCTTTCCCTTTGTGCTTTGGAGCATCCTCCGTTTTCTTCATATATATGCAAAGAGAAGGATTCCTAGTGTTGCTGTTCTAAGGCATGCGGTAGTACCGCACGCCCTTGCGGTAGTACCGTAGGTGCCCACGGTAGTACCGCTCCTAAGGAGTTGTAGTACAGTGGCCTCAGACCAGACTTAGCCGCTCGTGCGACTGTAGGGGCGGATGTAATTTTTTTACATTCGCGCCTTACGCGGTAGTACCGCCCCAAGCGCGCGGTAGTACCGTGAGTCCTGGTCTGGCACAGCAACATGAGCGGAAGTAGGGGCGGATGTAATTTTTTACATCCGCTCCCTACACGGTAGTACCGCATGCCAGGTGCGGTAGTACCGTGTCGGATTTTTGCATTGTTCGATTTTCAGCGGAAGTTGGCATGGATTATTTTTGTTCATCCGCGCCCTTCCCAGGCTAGTCCAATCCTGCCTTGCGGTAGTACCGCAAGGGGGAGCGGTAGTACCCGCGTCAGCGGCAGTACCGCCCTCAGCCTTTGCGGTTCAGGCCTGGGCTAGCTCCTGCCGTAGCAGCGGTAGTACCGCGGTCCGCCGCAGTAGTACCGTGAGCCCTTGCCGTAGTACCGCTTGTCTGGGGTAGCAGTACCGCAGGTCGCGGGCTGGTTAAGTGGATAACGGTTGGATTTGTCTCTCCACTATATAAGGGGTGTCTTCTTCCTCTAGTTGACCACCTCTTCCACCCCTAAGCTCCATTGTTGCTCCAAGCTCCATTTTCACCTGATCTCTCTCCCTAGCCAATCAAACTTGTTGATTTGCTCGGGATTGGTTGAGAAGGCCCCGATCTACACTTCCACCAAGAGAAATTTGATTCCCCCCACTAATCCCTAGCGGATCTTGTTACCCTTGGGTGTTTGAGCACCCTAGACGGTTGAGGTCACCGCGGAGCCATAGTCCATTGTGGTGAAGCTTCATGGTGTCGTTGGGAGCCTCCAATTAAGTTGTGAAGATTGCCCCAAACTTGTTTGTAAAGGTTCGATCGCCGCCTTCAAGGGCACCAATAGTGGAATCACGGCATCTCGCATTGTGTGAGGGTGTGAGGTTAATACGGTGGCCCTAGTGGCTTCTTGGGGAGCATTGTGCCTCCACACCGCTCCAACGGAGATGTACTTCCCTTCAAAAGGAAGGAACTTTGGTAACACATCCTCGTCTTCCCCGGCTCCACTCTTGGTTATCTCGTGCCTTTACTTGTGCAAGCTTATTTGGGTTGTATACCTTGCTTGCTTGTGTGCTTGTTGTTGTTGCATCATATAGGTTGCTCACCTAGTTGCATATCTAGACAACCTACTTTGATGCAAAGTTTAATTTGGTAAAGAAAAGCTAAAAATTGTTAGTTTCCTATTCACCCCCCCCCTAGTCAACTATATCAATCCTTTCAATTGGTATCATAGCCTCGTCTCTTTATTAAGGACTTTGCCATCCGAAGAGTATGGTTGAGACCATAGACGGTGGGGGGGACCACTCCGGTGTGAATCCGAGATCGTCTATGGCCGATGGAGGAACCGCGGTTTCTCGTGAGGAATTCAATATGGCTTTGAACACATTGAAAACCTCCATGACAACCAGGTTGAAAGCATGTTTAATCAATTCTTAGAAGGACAAACTATCTACCTCGCCGATGAAAGTGGGTGATCCCACTAACAAGGTGACAGATGCTAACCCCGACAAGGGGGGAGCTACTAGTGAAAAGGGTCCTTCTACTAGTGGTAGAAATGGCACCGGCATCTTTGCCCATGTGGAACCTCCAATCTATGGAGGACCGATTCCCTCTACTCATTTAAATTATGCCGGACCTCCTCCTAAGATTGTGAATAATGAGGACTTTGATTCTTGGGTTTATCACTTCAAGCGTCATTTAAATCATGTGAATACTAATCTTTGGAGAATCGTTGAAGAAGGTTTCCATCCACATGATGGAAGCAACTTCACCCCTACAGAAGCTGTGGATAATCAATTCAATGAGAATGCTCTCTTCATCATTCAAGATGCGGTTCCACCCGAAGATCTCCCTCATCTTCGACCCTTCGCCATGGCCAAAGATGCATGCCATCGTGTTGTTTACCTCTATAAGGGAAGCGCAAGCATTCAACGCCCCAACTATGAAGTGGTGCAAGATGAAGCCGATGAGTTTGTAATTAAAGAAGATGAAGAACCTCGTGAGCTCTTTCAGAGAGTAACCAAACTCGCGGTCTCACTCCGAGATCATGGGAGCAAGGACACGGATGACAATTGGATCAAGCGCAAGTTCCTCAAAGCTATGATGCCTTACCACAAGGCCATGTCCTCCGTCATCCGTCAAAGACTGGACTTCCACTCCTTGACCTCAAATGAAGTGTTGGATGAGTTGTGGCAATGAGGATCTTGGACAAGACCGCCAACAACGCAGTGTTGCATTCTCAAAGAGCAAAGAAGCCCAACCTTTCCTTGAAGGCCAAGGTTATTGTGGAAGAAGAGGAAGAAGAGGAAGATGAGGAGAGCAACCCCGAAGATACAAAATATGATTATCATGAGCACATGGCTCTTGCTTCAAGGCAATTTTGGAGCAAGAAGAACACAAGGCCCAACTTCAACAAGAACAAATCAAGTGGTTTCAAGGGCAAGCAACGTGTGAGTACATGTTAAAATTGTGGCAATGTGAGCCACTTTGTTGTGGATTGCCCTTACGAGAAGCAAGAGGACAATGGTGGCAAGCTCATCCGAAAAGACAAAGCCAAGTCCTTCCCAAACAAGAACAACTTCACCAAAAAGACTCCTACTCGAGGGTTGGTGGTTCAAGAAGAATACCATGAGGATGACGATGATGATGAAGATAGTGAAGCCATGGCCATGGCCTCCATTGCCATTGCCACAACTCCACGGGTGTCCCTCTTTGACTCGCCCAATGAGAACATCACCGCCAAGTGTCTCATGGCTAAAGCCACCAACAAGGTAACCCCCAACATCAAAACCACCATCATTACTAAACCCTCCTTGACAGATGGTATTGATGAAAGTGAGGGGTCTAATGAGGAAGTAAATGAATTTGAGTCTTTTATGAGTAAGCTCAAGGGCAAATCCAACAAGCACTTTATTGCTCTCTTGGAACAACTTGGTGAAGTCAATGACATGATTGAGGCTCATGAAGAAACCATCTCTAAGATGGAAGGTCATAGTCGTGACTATGCCGATGAGATATCGGATCTCTCTAATGCTCTTGAGGAAGAGCGTGGGCATAGTTTGGCTCTTGAGGAGTCACACAACGATGACCATGCTAAGTTAAAGAAAGATCTTGATCATGCACTTGTTGTATCTCGTGTGCTAACTTCCGAGAAGGCTAAACTTGGCATTGACCATGCTAGACTCAAGGAGGAGTTTGATATACTCGACAAGGACCACAAGGTCTTGAAGGGTGCTCATGCTAGCCTCAAGGAGTCTCATGATCAACTCCAAGTGAAGCTAACCAAAGAAAAAGCCACCTTTTCTCATATGGTATTAATTGATAATGCAAATGCCACTAACCCGTGTTGTGAGCATGTGCATCTTGTGGAGGAGAATGCCAAGTTGAAGGATCAACTTGAGAAAGGCCTTGTGACGTGCATAGAAGGTGAGAAGAACCTCAATGACCTTTTGAGCAATCAAAAAGAAGTTGTGGCCAAGGAGGGGGTTGGGTTCGCACCCAAGTCCAAGAACAAGAAGAAGAACGACAAGGCCAAACGACCTCCTCCTCTCAAGCAAACTTTTGTGAAGGAGGGAGAGGGTGCTCCTAAGGAGAAGAAGAACAATGTGAAGGGTGGTGGTGTCAAAAATGGCAATGCCACTCCTTCCAACAAAGCCGGCGACTTTAACCCTTATGTGTTGTGTCGTGCTAGTGATGGGCATGTTTATGCTAAATTTGTTGGTTCTCCTTATGAGTACATTGAATGGTCTATTTGGGTTCCTAAGACCCTTGTTACTAACATCAAAGGATCCATTACAAAATGGGTACCTAAAACCAAGCATTGATCACTCGTAGGTGTTTGCTTCCGGTGGGGGATCATGGTTTCTCGATAGTGGAGCAAAAAATCATATGACCGGAAGCAAGGACTTGGTGGTGGACATGCACAAGATCCCTTCTATGCCCACCAACGTCGAGTGGGGTAATGCCTCGTCTTCTAAGGTATTGGGTCTTGGCAAGGTTGTCATTTCTCATGATCTAACAATCGAGAAAGTCATGCTTGTTGAGTCCCTTGCTTACAATCTACTTTCCGTTTGTCAACTTGCACTCATGGGCTTTGCCACTTTCTTTAATATTGATACCGTGGCCCTCTTGTGGAGCAAGACTCTTAAAGTAGCCTTTGTTGGGCATGTCGAGAACGGTCTTTATGTGATTAACTTTTCGGAGCGACCCACTAAGATCGTGACATGCCTAATGGCTAAAGTTGATGTGGGATGGCTTTGGCATCGCCGATTAGCCCACGTCAATGTGAGATCTTTGCAAAGTCTTCTCAAGGGGGACCATGTCCGTGGACTAACAAATGTTAATTTTGCCAAAGATCATGCTTGTAGTGCTTGTATCGAAGGAAAGCTTCATGAGAAGGCTCACCCTCCCACGACTATCATCTACTCGAAGAGACCCTTGGAGCTCCTTCACATTGATCTCTTTGGGCCTCCATCCTTTGATAGTCTTGGGGGTAGAAAGTATTGCTTGGTGATTGTGGGTGATTATTCAAGATACACTTGGGTATATTTCTTCAAGAGGAAGAGTGAGACTCAAAAAACCGTCATCGACTTTGCAAATGAAGCTCAACATCAACATGATGCAAAGATCTTGACAATTAGGAGTGACAACGGCACCGAGTTCAAGAACTACACGTTGGATGAGTTTCTTAGTGATGAGGGGATCAAGCATCAATATTCTGCACCATATACCCCTCAACAAAATGGTGTCGCGGAGAGGAAGAACCGGACGTTGATGGATGCGGCAAGGACCATGATGGCAGAGTTCAAGTCTCCATACAACTTTTGGGCCGAAGCCATCCACACAGCATGTCATGCATCCAATCGGCTCTATCTCCACAAAGTCTTGAACAAGACTCCTTATGAAATACTTACCAGTAACAAGCCCAACCTCAAGTACTTCCGGGTGTTCGGGTGTAAGTCTTTCATTCTCAAGAAAGGTGTTCGCTTGTCTAAATTTGAGGCTAGAGCTTATGAGGGCATATTTGTTGGTTATGCTACAAACTCTCATGCTTACCGTGTCCTCAACAAGTCCACCAGAATCATTGAGGAGACGTGTAACGTAGAGTTTGATGAGAATAACGGCTCCCAAGTGGAGCAAAGTGGTACTTGTGATGTAGGTGATGAAATTCCTCCCCAAGCCATAAGAAGAATGGGTGTGGGTCATATCCTACCCATTGAGGAACCCCTTGTGGCCGAAGGAGAAGGACAATGCTCCACTCAAGTGGAGCCATCACCAACCTAAGACCCACACGCTTTTGAAGAACAAAGTGAAGGCCCTCAACCTCATGAACAAGATCAAGGGCAAGATCAACCTCAAGATGGTGGTGAACCACCAAATGATGCCCAAGGTCAAGTTCTCCCCTTCGAGCAAGTTCAAGATCAAGAGCAAGCTCAAGATCAAGAACAAGCTCAAGGCGGCGCGCAAGATGATCAAGTTACCCCTCCTCTTTTCACATCCGAGGAGGAATTAGAGCGTCGTGCCATGAAGATTGCTTCCAAGCTCACTACCAAAGGTCATCTCATGGATAATGTGGTTGGAAGCCTAAGAAAGGGGGTAAGCACTCGTAGACAATTAGCAAACTATTGTGAACATCACGTGTTTGTCTCTTGTGTTGAACCTCAGAAGGTTTATGAGACGCTCGAGGACCCGGATTGGCTCAATGCCATGCATGAAGAACTCAACAAATTTGAGCATAACAAAGTGTGGAAATTAGTGCCAAGGCCAACCGGGAATCATAATGTCATTGGAACCAAGTGGATAGTTAAGAAGAAGCAAGATTCTCATGGGATCATTGTTCGCAACAAGGCTCATTTGGTGGCACAAGGCTACTCCCAAGTCGAGGGTATCGACTACGGTGAAACCTTTGCTCCCGTTGCTCGCCTTGAATCTATTGGTTTGTTGATTGCTTATGCTTCTCATCATAATTTCATGTTGCAACAAATGGATGTGAAGAGTGCTTTTCTTAATGGTCCCATTAATGAGTTGGTGTATGTCAAACAACCCCCCGGGTTCGAAGATCCCTATTTCCCCGATCATGTGTACCAACTCCACAAGGTGCTCTATGGCCTTATACAAGCCCCATGTGCGTGGTATGAGCATCTTACGGAGTTGTTACAAGATCGTGGGATCGAAATCGGGAATCGACCCCACTCTTTTTACTAAGAAGGTCAAAGGGGAGTTGTTTGTGTGCCAACTATATGTTGATGATATTATTTTTGGTTCCCCTAACAAAGCTTTCAATGAATAATTTGCTACTCTCATGACCTCAAAGTTCAAGATGTCTATGATGGGAGAGTTGAAGTTCTTTCTCGGGTTTGAAATCAAGCAAAGAAGAGAAGGAACCTTCATCAACCAAGCCAAATACACTCAAGGCATGCTCAAGAGATTCAAGCTAAGTGATGTCAAGCCGGCTTCCACTCCAACGCCCACCAAGTGCCAACTTGACATTGATCCCAATGGTAAAGCGGTGGATCAAAAGGTATATCGCTCCATGATTGGATCCTTGCTTTACCTTTGTGCATCTAGACCGGATATCATGTTGAATGTGGGAATTTGTGCACGGTTTCAAGCCGCACAGAAGGAAAGCCACTTTGTGGCGGTCAAGCGAATCCTTTGATATTTGGCTCATACCCCAAACTTTGGCTTATGGTACCCAAGAGGAGCAAACTTCAAGCTTGTAGGATATTCGGATTCCGATTGGGCAGGAGACAAAGTGGATAGCAAGTCCACTTTTGGAGGGTGCCAATTTCTTGGTTGCTCTTTGGTGAGTTGGTCTTCCAAGAAGCAAAGTTGTGTGTCTCTCTCGTCCACCAAAGCAGAGTATGTGGCGGCTGGTAGTTGTTGTGCACAACTCTTATGGATGAGGCAAACTTTAAAGGATTACGGTGTCATTTGTGACAAAGTGCCTCTTTGGTGTGACAATGAAAGTGCCATCAAGATTTCTCTCAACCCGGTGCAACACTTCAAGACGAAGCATATTGAGATT
The DNA here is from genome assembly GCF_018294505.1 of Triticum aestivum. Lineage (NCBI taxonomy): Eukaryota > Viridiplantae > Streptophyta > Magnoliopsida > Poales > Poaceae > Triticum > Triticum aestivum. Next base: position 285,313,903 of record NC_057807.1, read on the forward strand.
CGGTATCACTTCATCCGGGATCATATTAGGCGAGGGGAGATCGAGCTCAACTATGTCAACACTCATGATAACCTTGCAGATATTTTCACGAAGCCCTTGGATGAAGCAAGATTTCACGAGTTAAGGCATGAGCTAAATATCATTGATTTGAGCAATGTGACTTGAACCCTTGCACGCCCCACCACACTCAACTTGTGGTCTAGTTTAGGTGTAGGCATGGACATAGGGGGAGTGTTGTTCTCTCAATTAACTCTCCCTCCCCCCATTATGCATAAATTGATCAACTCTTTCACATTAGCCATTTTTATGGTACTTGTGCTTCAAAGGCAAGTTTTGGTCATGGGCCCAAGGATAATTCTTCGCGGTGCCATACCAATCGACTCAAACATAGGTGGATTCGGCCACCGCCCTCTCCTTGGAGAGGTTGTGTCTCGTTTTTGGTCCTTGTTGTCTCTTGCTTTTCTCTCTTCGTGCCAAGCTTGTGCTTGTGGTGTCTCGTTTGTTAGCTAGTTGGTGTGTTTGTTCGCTTGAAGGTTCCGTGCAAAGATGTTTCTTCCTTTTGTTTGAAACTGCATTTTCTTGGGTTCACGGTACTACCGTGGCCTGCCACGGTACTACCGCAAGGACACGGTACTACCGCAACCAGCATGGCAGTAATTTTTTACTACCGCTGGTGGAGCAGTACTACCGCCCCCGGCGTGGTACATCCGCCCGGGTGGTACTACCGCAAGGACGCGCGGTACTACCGTGGAGTAGCGAGCACGTGGGGGTTAAGAGCGTGCAGGGGGAGTTCCAACTCCCCATACCCATTCACTCTTTCTCCCCACGCCGCCTCTCTCTCTCCTGCCCAAGAATGGCGCCGGAGGCCCTCGCCGGATCTCCGTCTCCGGCCGCTCTCCTTGGATTCCGACCGGTGGGATTGTTCCCCACCACTTACTTTGCCATGGAACAAGGTTTCTCCCAAAATCCCTCTCTTTTTGGTTCATTCTTTTGCTTCTAGGTTTTTGGGGAGATGCTTGTTGTTCTTGAGATTTTAGGCTAAATCTTTGCAAGAGTAGGATGTAGGAGAGTAGTAATGCATAGAGATAGTACTTGATATGTTGCCCTATGGTAGATTTGATCGACCGTAGTACCGCTTTGTTGTCACGGTTGTTCTCAGATCCACTTGAAGTTTTGGATCTGAAACTGTGTGGTACTACCGCACCTCCAGCGCGGTACTACCGCCCGCACGGTACTACCGTGACTAGGAGCGGCACTAAAATTTTAGTATCGTGTGGCCAAGCAGTACTACCATTGTTGTCAAACCTCTCATGTGGCAATTATCAAGTGTGAGTTTTACTTGTTTCACCATTTTGTTGTGGTCTTTGCATTAATCCTTCTCGCGTCTCTTGCGTGTTTGTTTTGTGGTGTGTGGCTCAGGTGCTCCTGCTCGCCGTTCCAATCCAAGCCGTGACACGGGCTCCAAGCGTCTGCAAAATCAAGATGAAGCTCCAGAGGGCTCCAGTTCCCCCCAACGCAGGATCAAGACCACCGCCACCAAGGACAAGGAACCCACCATGGGCATGGATGAGATGCCACTTGTGGAGTTCATCTCCCAAAGGAAGATCAATCCCTATGTGCATCCTCGTGCCAAACTTTCGAGGGAATGACCTGTTCTGGACCAAGCAGCAGAATCTCATTTATCTGGATGTGATCAAGGCCAAGCGAAACATCTATGTGGATGTGCACTGGATCGACATGCATCATATGAGGGAAGAGAAGCATCGGGACTACTTTGGTGAGGCTTTGGATCTAGTGGAGCAATTTGGCATTGAGCACATCATCTCTTTTCACAAAGACTTTGATCCTGAGATTGTGGCTCAGTTCTTTGCCTTGGTGCACTTTCATCCTAATGAGGAACAGACTATGACTTGGATGACCAATGGTCAGCAGCTGACTGCTCATGGAAGGAGTTCATGACTTTGCTTGGTGTTCAGAATGAGGGGCTCGCCACACCCCAAGGTGTTCGTCCTCATGCCAATCCCAAGTCAGCCAACAAGAACAAGATTCAGCCCTTCTATGTTGAGAAGAAGCTCTCCAGTGGCAAGTCATCTTGGGTGCTCAACTCCTTCCTTGACATCCCTGATCTTCCGCAACACTCTCTTTCCTCGCATTGGTGACAAGGACAAGGTGCATGCTTATCTTGTGGACATGTTGCTCCTGTGTGAGGAAGCGCGCAACTCTCAGATGCTACCACTTGATGTCTCACATATCATGTGGTGTGAGCTTCGGTTTGCGGCATACAACCGCAAGGTCCCCATTTATGGACCTTATCTGTTTCATTTGATCTCGGCCACTTGGGATAAGCTCTACCCTCAGGATGAGTTTGAGGCACCTGGTTGGATTTGACATGAGTCCATCAGGCTCCATGTCAAGACTCAGTGGGCTAACACCACCTCTCGTGTTGAGGCCGCGGCTGCCATGGATGTGGATGCGGATGAGGACGAGGAGGAGGCAGGGGACGAGGACAGCTCTGAGGGTTACATCCCTCCCACCTCTGAGCCATCTTGGGCTAAGAGGCTGAAGAACAAGATGAAGGCATTGTTCTGTATGCAAGCAAAGGGGCAATATCGGACTCACGTTGTCTCCAAGGAGAGTCGCCGCCGCGACAAGAAGATTATGAGGCTTTTTGGAGAGGATGTTTCTGGCGATTCTGAGGAGCGCATCACTCCAGAGGCTGAGTGGATGGCAAAACAAGGCTTCAAGTGGACTGATTCTGAGGAGGACAACGAGGAGACCGTTCCCGCTGCCGAGTCTAACAAGGAGCGTGCAACTGATTACTCCGCTTGAGCCACCACTTGTGTTGTAGGTGTCCTCTCTGCCTTTTTGGTGTCTCGATGCCAAAGGGGGAGAGAGTGTAGGGATTTGTGAGTCTTGTGTCGTGATTGTGTTTGCTTTGCTCGCGTTTGTTCCGTTGAACCTTGCTTGCTTTGGTTTAGTCTGCTCGCGAGACTTGCTCTATCATATGGTGTAAGACATATGCACTCTATCATACCTTATTGAGCTGATGATATATTGTGCTATTTATGTTATGCTCATATTTACTATCTTGTTTAGTGTTAGCCTTATTGTTGCAAGATATGCATTGTCTATAAAATATAGGGGGAGTGTTGATCCTAGTATACTTGTCGTGCAGTCCAAAGCACTTATCTAGATAGCACGCATCTAGGTGGAGCTCGTCTATATTTTAGAGATGTGGGGTTTGCTTATGTTCTATATTATGTCCCCTTGTGCAAATCCCGTATTGTCATCAATCCACCAAAAAGGCGCGATTTTAAGGGCATATTTATCCCTAAGGTGTTTTGGTGATTGATGGCAATGCTTTTGCGGACTAATCATGTGCCTCGACTATTTCAGACGTTTCGTCACTAGGCACAAGACGATTTGGTGCCCCTCGAAGACTATTGAAGACGGCGTTTTTCTACGTTTCTTTTCGGTGGATTTGAGTCGTAGGAAAGCCGTACTATTAAGAGGGGGTCCGCGTTGGAAAGGTTCGGGTGGAATCATCACGTACACGTTTACTCCCTCTGCACCGCCTTTCCCTTTGCGCTTTGGAGCATCCTCCGTTTTCTTCATATATATGCAAAGAGAAGGATTCCTAGTGTTGCTGTTCTAAGGCATGCGGTAGTACTGCTCTTAGGAGCGGTAGTACCGCAGGCCCCCGCGGTAGTACCGCACGCCCTTGCGGTAGTACCGTAGGTGCCCATGGTAGTACCGCTCCTAAGGAGCTGTAGGACCGTGGCCTCAGACCAGACTCAGCCGCTCGTACGGCTGTAGGGGCGGATGTAATTTTTTTTACATCCGCGCCCTACGTGGTAGTACCCCCCCATGCACGCGGTAGTATCGTGAGTCCTAGTCTAACACAACAACATGAGCGGGAGTAGGGGCGGATGTAATTTTTACATCCGTTCCCTGCGTGGTAGTACTGCATGCCAGGTGCGGTAGTACCGTGTCGGATTTTTGCATTGTTTGATTTTCAGCGGAAGTTGGCACCAATGTATTTTTGTTCATCCGCGCCCTTCCCAGGCTAGTCCAATCCTGCCTTGCAGTAGTACCGCAAGGGGGAGCGGTAGTACCGCCCTCAGCCTTTGCGGTCCAGGCCTGGGCTAGCTCCTGCCGTAGCAGTGGTAGTACCGCGGTCCGCCGCGGTAGTACCATGAGCCCTTGCGGTAGTACCGCTTGTCTGGGGCAGTAGTGCCGCAGGTCGCTGGCTGGTTAAGTGGATCACGGTTGGATTTGTCTCTCCACTATATAAGGGGTGTCTTCTTCCTCTAGTTGACCACCTCTTCCACCCCCAAGCTCCATTGTTGCTCCAAGCTCCATTTTTGGCTGATCTCTCTCCCTAGCCAATCAAACTTGTTGGTTTGCTCGGGATTGGTTGAGAAGGCCCCGATCTACACTTCCACCAAGAGAAATTTTATTCCCCCCACTAATCCCTAGCGGATCTTTTTACTCTTGGGTGTTTGAGCACCCTAGACGGTTGAGTCACCGCGGAGCCATAGTCTATTGTGGTGCAGCTCCGTGGTGTCGTTGGGAGCCTCCAATTACGTTGTGGAGATTGCCCCAACCTTGTTTGTAAAGGTCCGGTCGCCGCCTTCAAGGGCACCAATAGTGGAATCACGGTATCTCGCATTGTGTGAGGGCGTGAGGAGAATACGGTGGCCCTAGTGGCTTCTTGGGGAGCATTGTGCCTCCACACCGCTCCAACGGAGACGTACTGCCCTTCAAAAGGAAGGAACTTCGGTAACACATCCTCGTCTTCACCGGCTCCACTCTTGGTTATCTCGTGCCTTTACTTGCGCAAGCTTATTTTTGTTGTATCCCTTGCTTGCTTGTGTGCTTGCTGTTGTTGAATCATATAGGTTGCTCACCTAGTTGCATATCTAGACAACCTACTTTTATGCAAAGTTTAATTTGGTAAAGAAAAGCTAAAAATTGTTAGTTGCCTATTCACCCCCCCCCTCTAGTCAACTATATTGATCCTTTCATTGTTGTTGTTGTTGTTGTTGTTGTTGTTAGCATCATATAGGTTGCTCACCGAAAGTGCAACTATCCCTGGGTGGTTTTGGTAATGATTAACAACATATAGCTCATTGAACTAATGCCATTACAAGATAAATATTTCAGGAAAGATTGGCATGGCATGGATAAGGAATGTGGACCCCTCAAAATGCTAAGGACAAAGATTGGATGAAGCTTCAAAGTCCAAGACTCTACATTTTCTATTTTAGTGATCCAATATCACATTGAGTCTATAGGAAAGCCAATACTATTAAAAGGGGATGAGGTGTTGCTTAATGGCTTGCTTGCTCAAAATGCTTAGTGATTATGCTCCAAAAGCCCTCAACCACTTTCTCATATCCACATATGTCCCAAACCAAAAGTCAAACTCGGCCCCATCCATTTGATCCATCCGGCGCCATCGAGTTCATTTGACATAGCCACTGCCAGAAACCCAAGTCTTTTCGGTCTCACCGATAGGGATCTCGATCTCACCGAGATGGGGTTGCAAACTCCTTGTTTCCCTTCATAATGTTTCGGTCTAACCGAGATGAGCGATCGGTCCCACTGAGTCTTCCATGTGAACTCTCTGTTTCCTTTTTGTAATGCTTTGGTCCCATCGAGACGAGCGAATCGGACCCACCGAGTTTGCCTGACTAACTCTCTAGTTAGCTTATTACCAAAGTCGGTCCAACCGAGTTTGAGTAATCGGTCCAACCGAGATTACGTTATGCCCTAACCCTAATGATATCGGTCCCACCGAGATGACATCTCGGTCCCATCGAAATTGCCTAACAGTCACATATGTACTAAATCGGTCCGACCGAGTTATCTGATTCGGTCCCACCGAGTTTGGTATAATGTGTGTAACGGTTAGATTTTGTGTGGAGGCTATATATACCCCTCCACCCTCTCCTCATTCGTGAGGGAAGCTATCAGAACGTGCCTACACTTCCACTACCCATATTCTGAGAGAGAGCCACCTACTCATGTGTTGAGACCAAGATATTCCAATCCAACCATATGAATCTTGATCTCTAGCCTTCCCCAAGTTTCTTTCCACTCAAATCATCTTTCCACCAAATCAAGTCCTATGAGAGTGAGTTGAGTGTTGGGAGACTATCATTTGAAGCACAAGAGCAAGGAGTTCATCATCAACACACCATCCATTACTTTTTGGAGAGTGGTGTCTCCTAGATTGGTTAGGTGTCACTTGGGAGCCTCCGACAAGATTGTGGAGTTGAACCAAGGAGTTTGTAAGGGCAAGGAGATCGCCTACTTCGTGAAGATCTACCCTAGTGAGGCAAGTCCTTTGTGGGCGATGGCCATGGTGGGATAGACAAGGTTGCTTCTTCGTGGACCCTTCGTGGGTGCAGCCCTCCGTGGACTCGCGCAGCCGTTACCCTTCATGGGTTGAAGTCTCCATCAACGTGGATGTACAATATCACCACCTATCGGAACCACGGCAAAAACATCTATGTCTCCTATTGCGTTTGCATTCTCCAAACCCTTCCCTTTACATTCTTGCAAGTTGCATGCTTTACTTTCTGCTGCTCATATACTCTTTGCATGCTTGCTTGAATTGTGTTAATATTGTTGGACTTGTGCTAAGTTGTTAAAATCTGCCAAGAACTAAAATTGGGAAAAGGTTAAGTTTTTATTTGGTCAAGTAGTCTAATCACCCCCCCCTCTAGACATACTTTCAATCCTACAATTGGTATCAGAGCTTTGGTCTCCATTTGCCTTGATCTCCATAGCTTTTGGTGATCATAGCCTTGGTTTCACAACCTAGGAGAGTATGGCGTCTAGCGAGGGAAATTACCGCCATAGAGGTCCTTACTTTGATGGTACTAATTTTGCTAGTTGGAAGCATAAGATGAAAATGCATATTCTTGGAGATAACCCCGTTGTTTGGGCTATTGTGTGTATTGGCTTGCAAGGTGAATTCTTCGATGGGAGAGAACCGAATCGTGAAGCTACCGCGGAAGAGTTGAAGATGCTGCAATACAACGCTCAAGCTTGTGATATCCTCTTCAACGGATTGTGCCCCGAAGAATTCAACAAAATCTGTCGCCTTGAGAATGCAAAGGAAATTTGGGATACTTTGATTGACATGCACGAAGGTACCGACTCCGTCCAGGAATCCAAATTGGATATGCTTCAAAGTCAACTTGACAAGTTCAAAATGAAGGATGGTGAAGGTGTCGCTGAAATGTACTCTAGGCTTGCTCTCATTACAAATGAGATTGCCGGCTTATGAAGTGAAGAGATGACCGACAAATTCATAATCAAGAAGATCCTAAGAGCCTTGGATGGAAAATATGATACCGTGTGCACATTGATCCAAATGATGCCCAATTACAAAGATCTCAAGCCAACAGAAGTCAGTGGAAGAATTGTTGCTCATGAGATGTCACTCAAGGATAAAGAAGAGCTTCACAACAAGTCAAGTGGTGCTTACAAAGCCTCATGTGATGCTCCTACATCATCAAGTGAGAAACAAACCTTCAATGAGGAATTGAGCTTAATGGTGAAAAACTTCAACAAGTTCTACAAGAGTAGAAGCAAGGAAATGAGTTCCAAGTCAAGGTCCTACAATGACAAAAGATCTTCGAGTCGTGAATGTAATTGCTACAATTATGGAAGACTCTGACACTATTCCAATGAGTGTACGGCTCCTTACAAAAGGAGAGAAGATTCACCCAAAATAATAAGTAGAAGAGAAGAATCACCATCAAGAGAGAGGAGGAGTAGAGATGATCATCATTATGAACGAACAACCTCCCGGAGAAGCAAGGATTCAGAAAGGAATGACAAATCATCAAAGAGCTACACAAAGCGAAGACATCAAGTTCATGTTGGTGAATGGGTATCCGGCTCCGACTCCGACAATGACTCCGAGAGAAGCTATCACTCCGACTCCGAATATACTCAAGATGAAGGTGTTGCCGGTCTAGCACTTGTGTCAACCAACTCCTACGACATATTTGACTCATCAAATGAAGGAATTGGAAGATGCTTCATGGCTAAAGGCCCAAAGGTATCACATCCCGAGTATGTTGATTTCAATAGTGATGAAGATGACTTGTTAGGTGATGATTATTTACTTGTTGACAACTCTAGTGATGAATACTATGATGAAACGTCAATTGATCATGCTAATCAAGATAAAACGAATGTCAATGATAAGGACAAGATTGAGCGCCTAACTAAAGAACTAAACACTCTTAAGTTATCTCATGAAACTATCTTGGAAGATCATCGAGAACTTTTAAAGACTCATGAGAAGTTACGCTCTGAAAAGCTCAACCTTGAGCAAGAGCATGAGTTTTTTAAAGGCAATCAATGATGATCTTCGCAAGAAAAGTTCTTCTTACATTGCCAAGCATTTACTCTTATCTACTTACATGCCACAAGTCAAGTCTAGTAACAAGAGTAAGAAAGATTCTTCTAGTAGTAACAATAATCATGCTAAATCCAATATTGTTGCTTCTAGTAGTTCTCTTGATTCCACTAATGATTCTCTTAGCCAAGTTACACTTGAGCAAGAAAATAGCTTATTGAAGGGAATTATAGAGAAGGGTGTCTACAAGAGCCTTGCCGGGAGTAAGCAATTTGAGGAAATTGTACGCAAGCAAGGAAGGCACCGGAAGAATAAAGGTGTTGGTTTTGAACGAAAGTTCAATGCCAATGGAGTTGAGTGGGAAGAAGATCAATACCCCAAGACAAAGTCTGTTCCCCAACAAGAGAAGTATGATCCTACTTCTTTCCAAGGGACACAAGCTCAAGATGATCTTCCACCACAAGACCACAAGCAAAAAGGCAAGGACAAGCTTCAAGAGGAGATTGATGCATTTGAAGAAGCTCCCAAGGCCTTGGTCAAGTGGGTTCCCAAGACTACATCAAGCTCTACTTCATCAAGTTTCACTACTACCCCAAGTATTCCCATCAAGATGATGTGGATCCCAAAGAAGAAGAACTAGAGAGTTCTTGAGGGTGACTCCGCGAATATACTTCTCTCATATCATTTTGGCAAGGACAAGTGCAATCAACTTCCACATCTTGCACTAGTTCAAGGAGTCACAAACCCTCTTGTTGGTAAGACAAGGGACAAGGTAACCTAATGCTTTCATGGACATCATCTTGTGTGTGCATCACTCTATGTCTATGGATATCCTTGTTTGTTCCTTGTGGGACTAACCCGTGTAGGTATTGAAAGTGCAACTCACTCCAATGGATTGCTCCAAATGATCTACACAACGTTGAGCATCCACATCTTCAACACCTACATGAAGTCATCATCGACAAAACCCAAGGTTAGTTCATCCCTCTTAGGGGGGATCTCACATCTAGGGGGAGCTTTACTCTAAAGAATTGAGCTAAAGCAACTCTAATGGTGTGAACGCAACAATGCTTTATGTAAAAGTGGTAACCCCATGTGTGCTTAAACGATGAGTATGACCTATGATCAAATGTTCTCATTTGACTCCTAAGTCAATATACTCATATATACATGACCTAGTCATCGCCAATTGTTTGACAGATGCTAGAATTGGTTGTGCATGCTTTTCCACATATTTCATTTGCTATTTTATTGTGTGAGCATGTTGGTTGCATATTTTACTCATTCGAGGACATCCACTTGTTGTTTTGATTGTTTGGATCTTTCTCTTTTTCCAAGTGGATGGACAAGAATGCCTAAGAATCTTCTCTAGCTATCTATTCTATTCTCGTCTCAAACTCTATTCATGCTACATCACAAAGTTTGATCAAGTCAGATTCGAACCACTATGTGTGAGGAGCACTCAGAGTCCCTCGATTTGTCATAGACTTAAACTTCCAAAACCTCTTTGTGCATTTCGGTCTGACCGAGAAATCCATTTCGGTCAAACCGAGTTCACTAAGTTGATCTAGGTTTTCATCTCTGTGCAACCGATTTGAACAGCAACCGCTTGCGATTCTGCAATATCGGTGCCACCCGTTGTACCACTCGGTCACACCGACAAGGTCGGGATATATATACCCATGGGTAAGATTTTGGAAATTACTTCAAATCTTCTCAGCCCACGCGTGTCCTTCTCTGCCTCCTCGGGTCCCTGGATCGTCTCCTCGCCGCCAATGACCTCCCGCCGTTGGACTCTGCCACCGTCGACGGAATCTGCTCTGCCATCGCCGCTGTAGAGAACACTCGCCGCTCTAGGGTATGTGTTCGACCCCTTGTGTTGTCTTTTTCACTCTGATTCCTAGCACAAGGACAATGCCATGCTTCTTGCCACAAATGAGATTAATCTATCCAGCTAAATCTTCCTTAGGTCTAGATTGATTCAAAAAATTTAGGGTTAGTCCTCCATAGAACTCATCTCGAACCGACCGAAATGTAGAAATCGGTCTAACCGATTCGGCTTAGGCCATTGCACATGCGCTTTTCAGTCTGACCGAAACATGCAAATCGGTGTGACCGAGTTCAGGATTCTGTGAAACCCTAGCAATCTCGGTGCCACCGAACTGTGACTCGGCCCAACTGAGTTCACTAGTTTAGGTTCCAAGTGTTGCTTCGGTATCATCGAGTTTGTCAATTCGATAGCTCCGAGATCACTTCTATAGAGAACTAAAACTAAGCTTTTTGACTCAATTTGTTTTGCAAAACCTCTGTACTTTGTGATGCTCATCTACTCTACCTCATCTACAACCTATTCAGAGGGCCTGCTAATAGTTTGCCTGCAAGATGTCTGACCAAAGTGACAGCCAGAACAAGTCTGAACAGCAAGGACAGTTGAGTGAGGGCACTAGTCCCTCCAGTAACTATGATGAGGGCAGCAGGAGCACACCTAGTAACTTGCCCAAGGCAGCTACTAGAACAAGGAAGAAGAGAACCTCATATTCTGAAGATGAAGTTTATGTTGCAGCTGAGGATGAGGCCATCTCAAAGAGGAAAGTTGTGAAGAAAGAGTTTGGCACTGCTGCATCAACAAAGCCAGGCATGAACAAGAAGGCACCAGCTAGGAGAGTGCCTACATCCAAGCCAAGGAAAGTTGCCACAGGTGAGACTATGAAGTTCACCATTGAATCTGAAGAAGAGGCAGCTGGTGAGGACAAGAAGAAGAAGAGGGCAAGAACTACAACAGCTAAAGTTCTTGTAAAGTCCTCAATGGTGAGATTAGATGATGAAGAGGAAGAGGATGCTGCTCCAGCACCTAAGGCACAGAAGCTCATGGGAGATGCTATGAAGTCAGGGGCTGCTGCTAAGCCCAAAACTGCTCCCAAAGCTGCTGCTCCAGTTCCCAAGACTGCACCCAAGAGGAGTATCAGGAATATACCTGCTGAGGAGAAGAACAAGGCCCTAGTGCCTGAGACTGAAGAAGAGGAAGCAGAAGCCCAAGTGCTAAGGAAGCTAAAGCCAAAGATTCCTGATCATAATGATGCATATCCTGTTGCAGAAGACATGAGGATCAGGAAGGATGCATGACTAAGACAGTGAAGAAAGGCTGACCCATATGCTATCAGGAGGAGAATTGCTGTGGATTATAGGTTCCACACGAAGGAACACCAAGATTCCTATGAGACTATCCTTCTTGACAAGAAGCCCATAGTGTGTGACATGAGATGGGTGGACTGGACCTACATAAGAGAGAATGAAGATCACTTCCCAGGTATTTATGATAGCTTCAAGGCCTGTGACGTTGACAAGTTTGTTGGCCAGAAGCTCACAAAGTGGAATGATGAGCTGATCATGCAATTCTATTCTACTGCTCATTTCTATCCAGATAGCAAAATCGTATGGATGTCAGAGGGTACAAGGTATCAGTCTACAGTTGATGAGTGGGCTAGATTGATCAATGCCCCAGAAGCTCATGAAGATGCCTTGGATGTCTATGCCAATAATAAGAAGGATCACAACTCAATGGCCAGCATGTATAAGGAGATTCCTGATGCAGACATGGAGACTCACAAGTTTCGATCTATGAAGCACTTACTGTCAGGCCTGCCTACTGTCAATACCATTCTGAGGCACACTCTGTTGCCAAAGTCAGGTGATCACAGAATGATCAGAGGACACTCCATCAACTTGCTGCATATATTTGATGTTCCTCAAAAGTTCAAAGTGATGAGTCTGATTGTGGAAACAATCAAGAGGACATCTGCAGATCAGAAGAGATCTTGTGGGTATGCTCCACAAATTCAAGTGCTCATCAACTCCAAGATGGGCACAGGCACATATCTGTTGGACAAAGAGCATTTACCCCTCAGGCCAGACTTTGAGGACAACATTGTTATCATGACTAAGGAAGATCCATCATCAGTGCAAGCACATGAGAAGAGAGAGAAGGCAAGGGCAGAGAAAGCTGCAAAGATGCCAACAGCTGATGAGGCATCTCAAGTGTTCTTGAAGAGCAAGCAAGATCGGCTTGGATATCTGATCCAATCCACCTTGAGGATTGAGAAGGGCTTGCCACCCTGACTCAAAACCAGGAGAGCTTGGAGAGGATTATTGAGTAGAAATTCTATGATCTTGATGTCAAGGTAACTGAGATTCAGTCAGTGGTTGAGCAACTTCAGGAGGAAGTGGAGGAGAAGAAGGGAAAGTCTACTACATATGCTTTTACTAGAGTGCCCAGAAGCCAGAGGTCTGTTGCAGTGCCTGTCCCAGACACAAGAACTACTACATCAACACTAGCAGCCATAGCTTCAGTGCCACCAGCTCCAGCAGTAACTCCACCAGCTCCAGCTACATCAACAGAAGCTTTCGTCCTTGGAGTCATCTCTACACCACCTCATGAAGACCAAGCTTGAGAGACGCATAGCACTGTGCATATTTTTAACTTTTTGGTACTTGTTGCCAAAGGGGGAGAAATATGTATAGATCATAGCCTTCGAGAGAGAGAGAGAGTGTTGTTTTGTCTCTCTTTGTATTTTATTTGCGTGAACTTTATTGTGTGTTTGCTTGCTACATTATGTCTTTTGTGAGATACTTGGATGATCATGTGTTTGATCATATGCTACTTTAATGTGTGCTTGAATGATATTATCTTTCATATCCATTTATGATCATTCACTTTGCTTGGTGATGAGTGCATGTGTTCAATTATTCTCATTTTGAGCGCTCCACCAAGATGTATGTGACATGGAAGAGTGACCCATGATCCTAACACATTGTGCATTTGCAGTCCAAAGCAAATTTTAAATAATGCACGAGTTTAGGGGAAGCTCTTGTTTGTCACATACTTCTCAAAGCGATAATGTATTTCAATCTTATTATCATTTGTCAAAGCTTTGATCTATATGTTGTCATCAATTACCAAAAAGGGGGAGATTGAAAGTGCAACTATCCCTGGGTGGTTTTGGTAATGATTAACAACATATAGCTCATTGAACTAATGCCATTACAAGATAAATATTTCAGGAAAGTTCAATGATTGGCATGGCATGGATAAGGAATGTGGACCCCTCAAAATGCTAAGGACAAAAGATTGGCTCAAGCTTCAAAGACCAAGACTCTACATTTTCTATTTTAGTGATCCAAGATCACATTGAGTCTGTAGGAAAGCCAATACTATTAAAAGGGGATGAGGTGTTGCTTAATGGCTTGCTTGCTCAAAATGCTTAGTGATATGCTCCAAAAGCCCTCAACCACTTTCTCATATCTACATATGTCCCAAACCAAAAGTCAAACTCGGCCCCACCAATTTGATCCATCCGGCGCCACCGAGTTCATTTGAGATAGCCACTGCCAGAAACCCTAGTCTTTTCGGTCTCACCGATAGGGATCTCGATCTCACCAAGATGGGGTTGCAAACTCCCTGTTTCCCTTCATAACGTTTCGGTCTAACCAAGATGAGCAATTGGTCACATCGAGTCTGCAATGCAAACTCTCTGTTTCCTTTTCGTAACGCTTCGGTCCCACCGAGACGAGCGAATCGGTCCCACCGAGTTTGCCTGACCAACTCTCTGGTTAGCTTATTACCAAAGTCGGTCCAACCGAGTTTGAGTAATCGGTCCAACCGAGATTACGTTATGCCCTAACCCTAATGATATCGGTCCCACCGAGATGACATGACGGTCCCACCAAAATTGCCTAACGGTCACATATGTACTGAATCGGTCCGACCGAGTTCTCTGATTCGGTCCCACCGAGTTTGGTATAATGTGTGTAACAGTTAGATTTTGTGTGGAGGCTATATATACCCCTCCACCCTCTCCTCATTCATGAGGGAAGCCATCAGAACGTGCCTACACTTCCATTACCCATTTTCTAAGAGAGAGCCACCTACTCATGTGTTGAGACCAAGATATTCCAATCCAACCATATGAATCTTGATCTCTAGACTTCCCCAAGTTGCTTTCCACTCAAATCATCTTTCCACCAAATCCAATCCTATGAGAGTGAGTTGAGTGTTGGGGAGACTATCATTTGAAGCACAAGAGCAAGGAGTTCATCATCAACACGCCATCTATTACCTTTTGGAGAGTGGTGTCTCCTAGATTGGTTAGGTGTCACTTGGGAGCCTCCGACAAGATTGTGAAGTTGAACCAAGGAGTTTGTAAGGGCAAGGAGATCGCCTACTTTGTGAAGATCTACCCTAATGAGGCAAGTCCTTCGTGGGCGATGGCCATGGTGGTATAGACATGGTTGCTTCTTTGTGGACCCTTCGTGGGTGGAGCCTATCGGTGTCAAAACCGGCGGATCTCGGGTAGGGGGTCCCGAACTGTGCGTCTAAGGCTAATGGTAACATGAGGCGAGGGACACAATGTTTACCCAGGTTCGGGCCCACTCAATGGAGGTAATACCCTACTTCCTGCTTGATTGATCTTGATGATATGAGTATTACAAGAGTTGATCTACCATGAGATCGTAGAGGCTAAACCATAGAAGCTAGCCTATGATTATGATTGTTCTTGTCCTACGGACTAAACCCTCTGGTTTATATAGACACCGGAGGGGGCTAGGGTTACATAGAGTCGGTTACAGAGAAGGAGATCTACATATCCGAATTGCTAAGCTTGCCTTCCACGCAAAGGAGAGTCCCACACGGACACGGTACGAAGTCTTCAATCTTGTATCTTCATAGTCCAACAGTCCGGCACAAGTACATAGTCCGGCTGTTCGAGGACCCCCTAATCCAGGACTCCCTCAGTAGCCCCTGAACCAGGCTTCAATGACGACGAGTCCGGCGAGCAAATTGTCTTCGACATTGCAAGGCGGGTTCCTTCTCCGAATACACCAAGGTAGATTTTGAACACATGAATCGCGTCCGGCTCTGTAAAAACAAATTCCACGTACCACCATAGAGAGTACAATATTCCACAAATCAAATCTGCTGACAACTTTTCATAGCGGGATATCACGCCGCGGCCTGGTCCTTATGTAAACCGTTTTTGTCAACCTGCTACCACACATTTTGCGAGGCGGTTTTATTGGCACGTCTTGTCGAAGCAGAGATCGTGTCCCCTTATCATGGGATTCTCATCAATACGGGCGTGGGTAACCCAACCGCGCCATCAACGCGGCGCTTGGGAAATAAGCGAGTTTATGGGGCAAGTGGGGAGGTGCACAGTTTCTACCGCCTTTATAAAGAGATAAGGATCCCCTTTCTCACCCACACCTTCTTCTTCCTCCGCTTATCCATTCTCGCTCGAGCTCCAGCGCCCAAGCCTTCACCTTCTCCGCCAAGTCATTCCAAGCATGTCCGAAGCGGGAGGCAAGTGGATGGCCTCCTCTATCACGGAGGAGAACATTACGAAGCTTCGGGAGGCCGGATACTTATCCGCAAATATTGCGCACCGGCTTCCGGACAAGGGGCAAATCATCCCCACCCCGAAACCCCAAGAGAGGGTAGTATTTCTTGCTCACTTCGTCCGCGGACTGGGTTTCCCCCTCCACCCGTTTGTCCGCGGGTTGATGTTCTACTACAGGATGGACTTCCATGATCTAGCCCCCAATTTCATCCTCAACATCTCGGCGTTTATCGTCGTGTGCGAGGCCTTCCTCCGCATTACGCCTCACTTTGGCCTATGGCTGAAGACCTTCAACGTGAAGCCGAAGGTGGTGGTCGGCCAGCAGGCGGAGTGCGGGGGCGCCATGGTGGGCAAGATGCCCAATGTCACTTGGCCCGAAGGCTCTTCGTGGAGACCCTGAAGGGGTGGCAATCGGGGTGGTTCTACATCACCGAGTCGCGCGATGCCAACTGGGTGGCGACCCCTGAATTTCGATCTGGAATCCCCATGCGGCTCACCTCCTGGAAAGAGAAGGGCTTAGCCTGGGGTTCATCGGTGGAGCTGACCGAACTTCAGACCTGCGTCAAAAATATGATAAGCAAGAAAATCAAGCTTGTCAACATGGTCCAGGTCATGCTCTTCTGTCGGATCCTTCCGTGTCAAAGACGAACTTTCAATATGTGGGAGTTTGACCCGGCCGAACACCAGATGCTGCGAGAGCTCTTCGACGATGCACGAAGACGTCTGGAAGGTGCTGTTCAAGGCCACCGAGTACCTCCGCCCATAACCGAGGATCACGGACTCAACGCAAAGCGCCCCGCCAATCCGGTAAGTTTTTGTATTTTGCAAGATGGGCCTTTTCCCAGCATGTTTGTGGGAGGAATCTAAGTCCCCATGCCGACGGGACTGGGTAGCGTTAGCGGAGCGGATTGACTGTCCGGCTCCACTACCTGAAGATCCAGCATCGCCCATCTTGACAAAGATGCTATTTCCGGCGCCCTATGAGGTGCCGGAGAAGAAGGCCAAGAAGAAGGACGTGGGGACGAGGAAAGGTCTCCGACGCAAGGTTGTATCGGACTCATCGTCCGAAGACAACGAGGCACGCTCCTCCAACAAAAACGAGGAGGAGGAAGAGGAAATCCCCCCCACCCAAGGGGGAAAAGAAGAGAAAGGCCGCCCTGCATGGGGAGACCGAAGCATCCAAGAAGGGGAAGACCTTCCTTCCGGACAACTCCACTGCAGCCACCTACAGCGGCGAGGAGTGGTTACCCGGGGCCAAGCCACTGGCTAAGTCGTAAGTACCCGGACACTATAAAACTTGCGGTATGTTTCGACTTATTGCTTCTTATCATGTTAAACATGCTTCTGCAGTCTGGCCAAAACCCACATCCCGTATCCTCTTTGGATGGGTCTCTGGGCCAGTCGGTGATGAATAGTGATTCACTCCCGACAGCCTCCTCCCCCAAGCCCGCGGACGACATCGAGGTGTTGTCTCAGAGGATGCCAGACCAGGGGGAGACAGTTCTGGAGACGCCCCAAGGCGAAATCCCAGACGCCGGGCACATGGGAGGGAATACCCCCATGGATTCTAATGACGGGGGCCGCAGCAAGTTTGGCCCCCAGCAAGATACTGCTCCGGAACCCCCAGTGGTTCCGGATACAGGCAGGCAGCCCCTCCCTAAGGGGGGTGAGCCGCCCGTACCGATGACCTCTGTCCATCCAGAGGCATCGGACAACTTGTTGGAAGCGCTTGGAGGCGCTTCCATCGATGAAGAACATCGTACTCTTATGAGTGCGGTGATTGAGAAGGTTTGGTCTGCCAAAAGTGGATTGATCGAAGCTTGCGCCAGCCTCCTAACAGGCTTTGAGGTAAGTAATCAAATTATGAGAAAATATCACAGTATAGACAATAGCCCCTGATGCTTTGTTTGGCGTTCGGAAAGACATGCCGAACAGAGGATCAAAATAACATCCGCAGGAGTCTAACAGAAAATGTCCATGTGAATAAGCAGGTGTCACTGCTAGCCGCTGCCGCTCGTACTGCGGAGGTCTCCACACTGAAGCAGGACCTGGAGCGGACCGAGGGGGAGCTCGGCCTCGTGAAGAGGCAGCTCGAGGAGAACAAAGGTACATAATACCCCGTTTGTATATTGATAAAGAAAAATGGTTTCAGCTCATGGAAGCGTCATGAACATTGATAGGGGCCACAACCAAAGTGGCGACCCTTATGAAGGCGCTGACTGAGGCCGAAGACAAAGCGGCCAAGGAGCGCACCGAGCACGAGAAGCAGGAGGCCCGGGTCGACGAGGTCCAACAAGAGCTCCAGGATTTCATCAAAAAATACGAGTCCTTGGAGCGTGACTCTAAGACACGAGAGTCCGAGCTTGCTAAGGCCCTCCAAAGCGTGAAAGACACCAAAGACGAAGCCCAAAAGGCCCTCCAGGAGATTGAGGCGGCCAAGAAGATAGCAGCGGGTAAGGCATTCATTATGCAAAGCAAGCATGTGAAGGAGACTTTCCTTTTACTTACCCGAATTTGGAGCTCTCCAAGAGCGTTCGCAGATCTGCCGCGCAGCATATCAGATGCCGCGGAGTTCTACCGGGCCGAGGAAGGGCGCTCGACGGAAAAGTTGTTTTGGTCTCAGTACATTGGATACGAACACCTGATGCCCTTGAGCGACCAGCTGAAGAAACTGGTCGAACTGCACAAGGCTGTCGAACTGGCCATGAAGGACCTCATAGTCCGGCTATGGCCTGCCGAGCCCCTGGCCAGCAGCTACTTTGGCCTTTTAAAGCGGATGGTGAGTGCCTGTCCGCGGCTTGATGCCATAAAGCGGTCAGTCTGCATTGAAGGTGCGCGCAGGGCCTTTGCCCGCGCGAAAGTTCACTGGGCAAGGATGGATGCCGAGAAGCTGGTGATGGAGGGGCCACCGGAGGGCAAGGAGCATCGCCATCCCGAAAAGTATTATGAAAGTGTCCTGAAGGGCGCCCGCCTTGTGGCGGAGGAATGTGCTAAGGATGTAATATTTGAATGAATGTACTCATTTGATCCTGTAATATGAAAACAAGTTCATTTGCGCTATATAACGCTTGTTGATTTAAAATTTTACCTTCTGTGCGGCCGTTTATAAAATCTGAGAGTTGGCCAGTCGTCGGCTTCTGCCCCCATGTAACTAGTACCGGGGTGTTAGGGATAAATCTAAACACTCTTTATCCAAAAAATTTGTCCTTTAAGGAGGTGTTTAGCGCAACGAACCAGGCAATCAGACTATACAGCTTTATCACTCTCACTTAGCCATAGAAGTCTATAATTTTAAATTTTGGCGTAGCCCCTGGTATTCGGAAGACCGAATTTGGGGCGCTATACAAGCCTAAATCTTACAAGGCCGATTCCTTTCTCGAGGCGGAAAAAATCTTTAAGGATTTAAGACCTCTCGAACAGCGACCAGCTCTCGCCGCATCATGACAGTCAGTTTTTGGCTTTCTCTACTGAGGTGCTCGTCCGGAAGAACCAAGACACAATCGCAGTAGTTCTCCCTGTGCCGCCATAGCCGATGTAGCGGAACGTAAGGCAGCAAAACATGGGAGCCGGGCAAACCCAACTATTGACCCAAGACATAATTCGAAGCTGATGCATATAATGCTATAAGTTCGGGGTGCCACACTGTCGAAAGTGTTTGGACTTTCCTTGCCGTGTTATGGGGTACACTGAAGCCCTTGGTGGACTGACCGTACCAGAATGTATGGGTGCAATTTGTAATAAATAAACAGTCTAGAAAAAAGATAAAGAAATGTAAAAATAAGCTGACGTTGTACATTATTTTCCATTATCATTTGAATAATACGTCAAGGCATATGTATACAAGTAGTGCGATAAGCGAAACAAGACTATTTGACACATCCTGACCAAGAGCGAGCTGCGTGCGGGTATGTAAAATAGGTATAGCGATCGTTATCAGAGACCGCCTTGGGATTCCCTTGTATGCCAAAGCTTCTTGCCTCTTTGGTGTTTTCGTCCTGTTATGGGTCCGATAGTCGGGCTATTGGGAGAACCTCCCGAAAATGGGGACCTGAAAAGAAAAGGTGTGAAGATATACAGATCCTGGGGTGGTTGAGCCGCATTGTGGACCGTGTCATAGTCGTGCCTCCGCCTATGCCCGTGGTATTTTAAGTGCGTAGTTATGTACGCGCGACACAAATTTCACCACTTGGCTGGGGCTAGGATGGAGGCCGAATTGCTAGGCGAGCTCTGGACATGCCGGACGATCCTATTGTAGGGTACTCCGGACTCGCTTGACAGTGTCCGGGGGATTTATTTCCGAATTGGAGGACTGCCTAAGAAGGCTGAGTTGTACCTCTGTTGTGAGGGCCGCAGTGTGCTCCTCCGTACGGAGCGAGCGCTCTGTGTTTCTATTGATTGTTATAACCCCGCGAGGTCCTGGCATTTTGAGCTTGAGGTATGCATAATGCGGTACCGCATTGAAATGCGGTTCGTCCGAGCAGTACGTGATAGCCACTGTGGAAGGGGACGATATCGAAGATTAACTCCTCGCTTCGAAAGTTGACCGGCGATCCAAAGACTACTTCCAGTGTGATTGAGCCTGTGCAACAGGCCTCTACGCCTGGTATGACACCTTTAAAGGTGGTCTTTGTGGGTTTGATCCTTGAGGGATCGATACCCATTTTGTGCACTGTATCCTGATAGAGCAGGTTCAGGCTACTGCCTACCGTCCATAAGGACTCACGTGAGGTAGAATCCGTCAATGATGGGGTCGAGGACCAACGCGGCCGAACCGCCATGACGGATACTTGTAGGATGGTCCCTGCGATCGAAAGTGATCGGACAAGAAGACCATGGATTGAATTTTGGCGTGACTGGCTCCATCGCGTAGACGTCCCTTAGTGCACGCTTCCGTTCCCGCTTGGGAATATGGGTTGCGTATATCATATTTACCGTTTTCACTTGGGGAGGAAATTTCTTCTGTCCCCCTGTGTTCGGCAGTCGGGGCTCCTCGTCGTCATCGTTGTGCGGCCCCTTTTCCTTGTTTTTGGCATTCAACTTGCCGGCCTGTTTAAACACCCAACATTCTCTGTTGGTGTGGTTGGATGGTTTATCGGGGGTGCTGTGAATTTGACATGAGCGATCGAGTATGCGGTCCAGAATGGACGAGCCCGGATTGTTTCTTTTGAATGGCTTTTTTCGCTGACCGGACTTAGAGCCACTGAATCCGGCATTGACTGCCGTGTCTTCGGCGTTGTTGCCATTGTTGCGATGCTTGTGTCTGTTGTGTTGGGGCTTGCCGTTGCCATCTCTGGCATCTGAAGTGCCAGGATTTCTTGATGTGCTGTTGCTACGAGCCAGCCAACTGTCCTCGCCCGCACAAAAGCGGGTCATGAGTGTCGTGAGGGCTGACATGGACTTCAGCTTCTCTTGGCCGAGGTGTCGAGTGAGCCACTCGTCGCGGATATTATGCTTAAAGCCCGCTAGGGCTTCGGCATCCGGACAGTCGACGATTTGGTTCTTTTTAGTTAGGAACCGAGTCCAGAATTTCCTGGCTGACTCTTCGGGCTGTTGGGTTATGTGACTTAAGTCATCAGCATCCGGTGGTCGCACATAAGTGCCCTGGAAATTGTCAAGGAATGCGTCTTCCAGGTTTTTCCAACTGCCAATGGAGTTTGCCGGCAGGCTATTCAGCCAATGCCGAGCCGGTCCCTTGAGTTTTAGTGGAAGGTACTTGATGGCATGTAGATCATCGCCGCGGGCCATGTGAATGTGGAGAAGGAAATCTTCGATCCATACCGCAGGGTCTGTTGTACCATCGTATGATTCAATATTCATGGGTTTAAACCCTTCTGGGAATTCATGGTCCATTACTTCATCAGTGAAGCATAGGGGGTGTGCGGCGCCTCTATGTCAGGCTACATCACAACGCAGTTCAGATGAATCTAGTCTGTTGTATTCGGCCTGGCCGGATTTGTTTTTAGTATGTCCGGCGTGACGGTCATCGTCGCGGGTTGGGACGCGCCCCCGTGATCCGTAGATCGATCTTGATTGACCTGCATTGTTTTCCAATTTGTCTCGCATGTCATGTGTGCAGCCCCGGGCCTTCGTGTTTTTACTTGTTTGGCGACGGGGTGCGGGCTGGACTTCGGGCTGACATGCCGCTTTGTCTCGGCCACGAGGTGGCCGGTCAGCCGCATCCTGTGCTGGTAGTGTAGACTTTAATGCCTCCTCCTCGAGTTGAGGTAGCAACCTGCGCTTTGGGTAACTTTTGGTAGGGCGCTCGAGTCCGTATTCCTCGGTTGCCATGACCTCAGTCCATCTACCAGTTAGCAGATCTTGATCAGCTTGAAGCTGCTGCTGTTTTTTCTTCAGGCTTTTTGCAGTGGCTATAAGCCGGCGCTTGAAGCACTCCTGCTCAACGGGATCCTCAGGCACGATGAATTCTTCGTCGCCGAGGCTCACCTTGTCTTCGGAGAGGGCATGTAATTGTCATCCTCCTATTCTCCATCTTTTGCCTGTTCCTCAGGGCTAACTTGTCCGTCCTCCCGTTCGGCCTGCTCGAAGCTTGGCTGGGTGGGATTGTTTTCGTCCTTGGCATTATCCGGAGTGTTATTGTCTCTTGTGCCGGTATCGCTTTTTTTTGCTGTGACGAGGCTTAGAGCGGCGCCGATGACGCCGATGTTTAAATTGCTTCTGAAGGGGATTATCTTCTGTTGCCTCATCGCCATCGCTTTCTTTGGGTGTGTCCACCATATATATATCATGTGATGAGGTAGCTGTCCAGCGCCCTGTGGGCGGTGGTTCCTATTCCTCTCCAGCATCGTCATCCATACCGTCGATGTCTTCGGAGTCGAAATCAAGCATGGTAGTTAAGTCGTCGACAATGGCTATTAAGTGGGTGGTGGGTGGGGGACGAATTCCTTCGTCGTCCGCTTCCCACTCAAGCCGGACATAGTTCGGCCAGGAGTATCCTAGCAGGGAGAGAGATTTCAGTGAATTTAGTACGTCGCCCAAGGGCGAGTGCTGAAAGATATCCGCGGAGGTAAACTCCATGATCGGTGCCCAATCAGATTCGATAGGCACGGATGCGTGCGGCTCGGAGCCTATGGCCGGAGACGAGTCCGAGGGTCCGATGACACAGTCCTCTTTGGAGGTGAAGTCTGTGTTCGGCTCTATCGCCGATGAGTGTGCGGCCTCCGTGGCGGGGTCCATCCACTCGTCCTCGGATGGCACGATCTGCTCAAGATCAAGAGCCGGGGCAGCTGCAGGTGCGTTCATTTGAACATCGTCTGATGGCAGATCTAAGTCATGCTCATCGTGACTGTACGACACACCCGTCATGGGCTCGAATCCGTCGAAGATCAAGTCTCCGCGGATGTCGACAGTGTAGTTCAGGCTTCCAAACCTGACCCGATGGCCAGGGGCGTAGCTATCGATCTGCTCCAGATGGCCAAGCGAGTTGGCCCGCAGTGCGAAGCCGCCGAATAGGAAGATTTGTCCGGGGAGGAAAACCTCACCTTGGATTGCATCGTTGTAGATGATTGAAGGATCCATCAAGCCTTATCGTGACAACACAGTGGAACTCTCAATGAAAGCACCAATGTCAGTTTCAAAACCGGCAGATCTCGGGTAGGGGGTCCCGAACTGTGCGTCTAAGGCTAATGGTAACAGGAGGCGGGGGACACAATGTTTACCCAGGTTCGGGCCCTCTCGATGGAGGTAATACCCTACTTCCTGCTTGATTGATCTTGATGATATGAGTATTACAAGAGTTGATCTACCACGAGATCGTAGAGGCTAAACCCTAGAAGCTAGCCTATGATTATGATTGTTCTTGTCCTACAGACTAAACCCTCCGGTTTATATAGACACCGGAGGGGGCTAGGGTTACACAGAGTCGGTTACAGAGAAGGAGATCTACATATCTGAATTGCCAAGCTTGCCTTCCACGCAAATGAGAGTCCCACCCGGACACGGGACGAAGTCTTCAATCTTGTATCTTCATAGTCCAACAGTCCGGCACAAGTACATAGTCCGGCTATCCGAGAACCCCCTAATCCAGGACTCCCTCAGAGCCATCCATGGACTCGCGCAGCCATTACCCTTCGTGGGTTGAAGTCTCCATCAACGTGGATGTACGATAGCACCACCTATCAGAACCACGACAAAAACATCTGTGTCTCCTATTGCGATTGCATTCTCCAAACCCTTCCCTTTACATTCTTGCAAGTTGCATGCTTTACTTTCCGCTACTCATATACTCTTTGCATGCTTGCTTGAATTGTGTTAAGATTGCTTGACTTGTGCTAAGTTGTTAAAATCTGCCAAGAACTAAAATTGGGAAAAGGTTAAGTTTTTATTTGGTCAAGCAGTCTAATCACCCCCCCTCTAGACATACTTTTGATCCTACACTCACCTAGTTGCATATCTAGACAAGCTATTTGTTGCTAAACTTAATTTGTGAAGAAAAGCTAAAAATTGGTGGTTGCCTATTCACCCCCCCCCCCTCTAGTCAAACATATCGATCCTTTCAGTTTGTGTCCAACTTAAACCCAAAGCTAGTTGTACACTTCTTCTGAGACCGCAAAAACATGATACTACTTAAGGAACCACTAATTCTGAGAATCCAAAGAGCAAACTGAAACAAGTGTGTCAGTGCCATGAAAAACATATAAACTTGCAGATCTTAATATTAAGTCAAGTAGGTAGTGTGTACCATTGGGGCCAATCTTCTTCAGCGGGATAACAACCAAAAAATGCAAAAAGAAGACCAGCGCACACATGTCCTCGACTTTGTGCCGGCCAACCGACCGGGTTGTTTTAGATATGAATCGAAGAGAACAATGTACCTGTTAGTAAGATGGAGTTTTTGATCTAAGAGTGTGAACCTCCTAGATGTTGAGTTCCCGTCCAAGCTCGGTGAGCGGCAACAGCTACAGGGACGACATCACTACGCCACCACCGCAAGACGTGATCTCCCTGGAACCACGTTTCAAGACTCAAGCGCACTATGCTGATGGAATTCAGTGTCATACGAACAAAAAGCTTGGCTTGGGCGTCTTCCTGCAATTCTGCCATGAACTCAAACGCCATGATTGGCTCATCTCCCTCCTTGAGCGGATTGCGACCTTGTGTAGAGAGCCACCAACACAAAAAGAGTTGAGGCGCCCTAGGTCGAGTTCGGAGACGAACCCCAACAACACCACATCTAGGGTCGCTGGTGGGCGCGCTTGAAGGGCACCAACGTGTCTCTTCCACAGTCGCTGATGTCGTCGAGGTGTGACGGCCAAGCCACCACCGGGAGTGACAAAAGAGACATTCATCAGACTTGACACTAACCCCGCGCCTCAAGAGAGAAAGAGGAAATCTGGGTGCACATAGGTGACCCAGAGAGGAACAAGGAGGGAGACGATGAAGGAAATATGCCCTAGAGGCAATAATAAAGTTATTATTTATTTCCTCATATCATGATAAATGTTTATTATTCATGCTATAATTGTATTAACCGGAAACATGATACATGTGTGAATACATAGACAAACTTAATGTCACTAGTATGCCTCTACTTGACTAGCTCATTAATCAAAGATGGTTATGTTTCTAACCATAGACATGTGTTGTCATTTGATTAAAGGGATCACGTCATTAGAAGAATGATGTGATTGACTTGACCCATTCCGTTAGCTTAGCACTTGACCATTTAGTATGTTGCTATTGCTTTCTTCATGACTTATACAAGTTCCTATAACTACGAGATTATGCAACTCCCGTTTACCGGAGGAACACTTTGTGTGCTACCAAACGTCACAACATAACTGGGTGATTATAAAGGAGCTCTACAGGTGTCTCCAAAGGTACATGTTGAGTTGGCATATTTTGAGATTAGGTTTTATCACTCCGATTGTCGGAGAGGTATCTCTGGGCCCTCTCGATAATGCACATCACTATAGGCCTTGCAAGCAATGTAGCTAATGAGTTAGTTACAGAATGATGCATTACGTAACGAGTAAAGAGACTTGCCCGTAACGAGATTGAACTAGGTATTGGATACCGACGATCAAATCTCGGGCAAGTAACATACCGATGACAAAGGGAACAACGTATGTTGTTATGCGGTTTGACCGATAAAGATCTTCGTAGAATATGTAGGAGCCAATATGAGCATCCAGGTTCCGCTATTGGTTATTGACCGGAAACAGTTCTAGGTCATGTCTACATAGTTCTCGAACCCGTAGGGTCCGCACACTTAAGGTTTCGATGACAGTTATATTATGAGTTTTGATGTACCGAAGTTTGTTCGGAGTCCCGAAAGAGATTACGGATATGACAAGGAGTCTCGAAATGGTCGAGACATGAAGATTGATATATTGGAAGCCTATATTTGGATATCGGAATTGTTCCGGGTGAAATCGGGATTTTACCGGAGTTCCGGGAGGTTACCGGAACCCCCCGGGGGCTTAATGGGCCTACATGGGCCCTAGTGGAGAGGAAGAGAGGAGGCAAGGGGTGGGACAGGCCCCCTCCCCCCTAGTCCGAATGGGACAAGGAGAGGGGGGCGACGCCCCCCCTTTCCTTCCTCTCTCCCTCCTCCTTCCCCCTTCTCCTTCTCCAACTAGGAAAGAAGGGAGTCCTACTCCCGGTGGGAGTAGGACTCCCCCTTGGCGCGCCCTCCTTGGCCAGCCGCCCCCTCCCCCTTGGCTCCTTTATATACGGGGGCAGGGGGGCACCTCTAGACACAACAATTGTTCTCTTGATCTCTTAGCCGTGTGCGGTGCCCCCCTCCACCATAGTCCTCGATAATATTGTAGCGGTGCTTAGGCGAAGCCCTGCGATGGTAGAATATCAAGATCGTCACCACGCCGTTGTGCTGACGGAACTCTTCCCCGACACCCTGGTGGATCGGAGTCCGGGGATCGTCATCGAGCTGAACGTGTGCTAGAACTCGGAGGTGCGGTAGTTTCGGTGCTTGATCGGTCGGGCCGTGAAGACGTACGACTACATCAACCGCGTTGTTCTAACGCTTCCGCTTTCGGTCTACGAGGGTACGTGGACAACACTCTCCCCTCTTGTTGCTATGCATCACCATGATCTTGCGTGTGCGTAGGAATTTTTTTGAAATTACTACGTTCCCCAACAGTGGTATCAGAGCCTGGTTTTATGCATAGATGTCATATGCACGAGTAGAACACAAGTGAGTTGTGGGCGATACAAGTCATACTGCTTACCAGCATGTCATACTTTGGTTCAGCGGTATTGTGAGATGAAGCGGCCCGGACCGACATTACGCGTACGCTTACGCGAGACTGGTTTCACCGTTACGAGCACTCGTTGCTTAAAGGTGACTGGCGGGTGTCTATCTCTCTCACTTTAGTTGAACCGAGTGTGGCTAAGCCCGGTCCGTGCGAAGGTTAAAACAACACTAACTTGACGAACTATCGTTGTGGTTTTGATGCGTAGGTAAGAACGGTTCTTGCTCAGCCCGTAGCAGCCACGAAAATTTGCAACAACAAAGTAGAGGGCGTCTAACTTGTTTTTGCAGGGCATGTTGTGATGTGATATGGTCAAGACGTGATGCTATATTTTATTGTATGAGATGATCATGTTTTGTAACCGAGTTATCGGCAACTGGCAGGAGCCATACGGTTGTCGCTTTATTGTATGAAATGCAAACGCCCTGTAATTGCTTTACTTTATCACTAAGCGGTAGCAATAGTCGTAGAAGCAATAGATGGCGTAACGACAACGATGCTACGATGGAGATCAAGGTGTCGCGCCGGTGACGATGGTGATCACGACGGTGCTTCGGAGATGGAGATCACAAGCACAAGATGATGATGGCCATATCATATCACTTATATTGATTGCATGTGATGTTTATCCTTTATGCATCTTATCTTGCTTTGATTGACGGTAGCATTTTAAGATGATCTCTCACTAAATTATCAAGAAGTGTTCTCCCTGAGTATGCACCGTTGCGAAAGTTCTTCGTGCTGAGACACCACGTGATGATCGGGTGTGATAGGCTCTACGTTCAAATACAACGGGTGCAAAACAGTTGCACACGCGGAATACTCAGGTTAAACTTGACGAGCCTAGCATATACAGATATGGCCTCGGAACACGGAGACCGAAAGGTCGAACGTGAATCATATAGTAGATATGATCAACATAGTGATGTTCACCATTGAAACTACTCCATCTCACGTGATGATCGGACATGGTTTAGTTGATTTGGATCACGTGATCACTTAGATGACTAGAGAGATGTCTGTCTAAGTGGGAGTTCTTAAGTAATATGATTAATTGAACTTAAATTTATCATGAACTTAGTACCTGATAGTATTTTGCTTGTCTATGTTTGTTGTAGATAGATGGCTCGTGCTGTTGTTCCGTTGAATTTTAATGTGTTCCTTCAGAAAGCTAAGTTGAAAGATGATGGTAGCAATTACACGGACTGGGTCCGTAACTTGAGGATTATCCTCATTGCTGCACAGAAGAATTACGTCCTGGAAGCACCGCTGGGTGCCAGGCCTGCTGCAGATGCAACTGACGACGTTAAGAATGTCTGGCAGAGCAAAGCTGATGACTACTCGATAGTTCAGTGTGCCATGCTTTACGGCTTGGAACCGGGTCTTCAACGACGTTTTGAACGTCATGGAGCATATGAGATGTTCCAGGAGTTGAAGTTAATATTTCAAGCAAATGCCCGGATTGAGAGATATGAAGTCTCCAATAAGTTCTATAGCTGTAAGATGGAGGAGAATAGTTCTGTCAGTGAACACATACTCAAAATGTCTGGGTATAATAATCACTTGATTCAACTGGGAGTTAATCTTCCTGATGATAGTGTCATTGACAGAATTCTTCAATCACTGCCACCAAGCTACAAGAGCTTCGTGATGAACTATAATATGCAAGGGATGGACAAGACTATTCCCGAGCTCTTCGCAATGCTAAAAGCTGCGGAGGTAGAAATCAAGAAGGAGCATCAAGTGTTGATGGTCAATAAGACCACCAGTTTCAAGAAAAAGGGCAAAGGGAAGAAGAAGGGGAACTTCAAGAAGAACAACAAACAAGTTGCTGCTCAAGAGAAGAAACCCAAGTCTGGACCTAAGCCTGAGACTGAGTGCTTCTACTGCAAGCAGACTGGACACTGGAAGCGGAACTGCCCCAAGTATTTGGCGGATAAGAAGGATGGCAAAGTGAACAAAGGTATATGTGATATACATGTTATTGATGTGTACCTTACTAATGCTCGCAGTAGCACCTGGGTATTTGATACTGGTTCTGTTGCTAATATTTGCAACTCGAAACAGGGACTACGGATTAAGCGAAGATTGGCTAAGGACGAGGTGACGATGCGCGTGGGAAATGGTTCCAAAGTCGATGTGATCGCGGTCGGCACGCTACCTCTACATCTACCATCGGGATTAGTTTTAGACCTAAATAATTGTTATTTGGTGCCAGCGTTGAGCATGAACATTATATCTGGATCTTGTTTGATGCGAGACGGTTATTCATTTAAATCAGAGAATAATGGTTGTTCTATTTATATGAGTAATATCTTTTATGGTCATGCACCCTTGAAGAGTGGTCTATTTTTATTGAATCTCGATAGTAGTGATACACATATTCATAATGTTGAAGCCAAAAGATGCAGAGTTGATAATGATAGTGCAACTTATTTGTGGCACTGCCGTTTGGGTCATATTGGTGTAAAGCGCATGAAGAAACTCCATACTGATGGACTTCTGGAATCACTTGATTATGAATCACTTGGTACTTGCGAACCGTGCCTCATGGGCAAGATGACTAAAACGCCGTTCTCCGGAACTATGGAGCGAGCAACTGATTTGTTGGAAATCATACATACTGATGTATGTGGTCCAATGAATATTGAGGCTCGCGGCGGGTATCGTTATTTTCTCACCTTCACAGATGATTTGAGCAGATATGGGTATATCTACTTGATGAAACACAAGTCTGAAACATTTGAAAAGTTCAAAGAATTTCAGAGTGAAGTGGAAAATCATCGTAACAAGAAAATAAAATTTCTACGATCTGATCGTGGAGGAGAATATTTGAGTTACGAGTTTGGTTTACATTTGAAGCAATGCGGAATAGTTTCGCAACTCACGCCACCCGGAACACCACAACGAAATGGTGTGTCCGAACGTCGTAATCGTACTTTACTAGATATGGTGCGATCTATGATGTCTCTTACTGATTTACCGCTATCGTTTTGGGGTTATGCTTTAGAGACGGCCGCATTCACGTTAAATAGGGCACCATCAAAATCCGTTGAGACGACGCCTTATGAACTATGGTTTGGCAAGAAACCAAAGTTGTCGTTTCTTAAAGTTTGGGGCTGCGATGCTTATGTGAAGAAACTTCAACCAGATAAGCTCGAACCCAAATCGGAGAAATGTGTCTTCATAGGAGACCCAAAAGAGACTATTGGGTACACCTTCTATCACAGATCTGAGGGCAAGATTTTCGTTGCTAAATTCGGATCCTTTCTAGAGAAGGAGTTTCTCTCAAAAGAAGTGAGTGGGAGGAAAGTAGAACTTGATGAGGTAACTGTACCTGCTCCCTTATTGGAAAGTAGTTCATCACAAGAACCGGTTCCTGTGACAACTACACCAATCAGTGAGGAAGCTAATGATATTGATCATGAAACTTCAGATCAAGTTACTACCGAACCTCGTAGGTCTACCAGAGTAAGATCCGCACCAGAGTGGTACGGTAATCCTATTCTGGAAGTCATGTTACTTGACCATGGCGAACCTACGAACTATGAGGAAGCGATGATGAGCCCAGATTCCGCAAAATGGCTTGAAGCCATGAAATCTGAGATGGGATCCATGTATGAGAACAAAGTATGGACTTTGGTTGACTTGCCCGATGATCGGCAAGCCATCGAGAATAAATGGATTTTTAAGAAGAAGACTGACGCTGATGGTAATGTAACTGTCTACAAAGCTCGACTTGTTGCGAAAGGTTTTCGACAAGTTCAAGGGGTTGACTACGATGAGACTTTCTCACCCGTAGCGATGCTTAAGTCTGTCCGAATCATGTTAGCAATTGCCGCATTTTATGATTATGAAATTTGGCAAATGGATGTCAAAACTGCATTCCTGAATGGATTTCTGGAAGAAGAGTTGTATATGATGCAACTGGAAGGTTTTGTCGATCCAAAAGGTGCTAACAAAGTGTGCAAGCTCCAGCGATCCATTTATGGACTGGTGCAAGCATCTCGGAGTTGGAATAAACGCTTTGATAGTGTGATCAAAGCATATGGTTTTATACAGACTTTTGGAGAAGCCTGTATTTACAAGAAAGTGAGTGGGAGCTCTGTAGCATTTCTGATATTATATGTAGATGACATATTATTAATTGGAAATGATATAGAATTTCTGGATAGCATAAAGGGATACTTGAATAAAAGTTTTTCAATGAAAGACCTTGGTGAAGCTGCTTACGTATTGGGCATCAAGATCTATAGAGATAGATCAAGACGCTTAATTGGACTTTCACAAAGCACATACCTTGATAAAGTTTTGAAAAAGTTCAAAATGGATCAGGCAAAGAAAGGGTTCTTGCCTGTATTACAAAGTGTGAAGTTGAGTCAGACTCAATGCCCGACCACAGCAGAAGATAGAGAGAAAATGAAAGATGTTCCCTATGCTTCTGCCATAGGCTCTATCATGTATGCAATGCTGTGTACAAGACCTGACGTATGCTTAGCAATAAGCTTGGCAGGGAGGTACCAAAGTAATCCAGTAGTGGATCACTGGACAGCGGTCAAGAATATCCTGAAATACCTGAAAAGGACTAAGGATATGTTTCTCGTTTATGGAGGTGACAAAGAACTAGTCATAAATGGTTACGTCGATGCAAGCTTTGACACTGATCCGGACTATTCTAAATCGCAAACCGGATACGTGTTTACATTGAACGGTGGAGCTGTCAGTTGGTGCAGTTCTAAACAAAGCATCGTGGCGGGATCTACATGTGAAGCGGAGTACATAGCTGCTTCACAAGCAGCAAATGAAGGAGTCTGGATGAAGGAGTTCATTTCTGATCTAGGTGTCATACCTAGTGCATCGGGACCAATGAAGATCTTCTGTGACAATACTGGTGCAATTGCCTTGGCAAAGGAATCCAGATTTCACAAGAGGACCAAGCACATCAAGAGACGCTTCAATTCCATCCGGGACCAAGTCCAGGTGAGAGACATAGAGATTTGCAAGATACATACATATCTGAATGTCGCAAACCCATTGACTAAGCCTCTTCCACGAGCAAAACATGATCAGCACCAAGACTCCATGGGTGTTAGAATCATTACTGTGTAATCTAGATTATTGACTCTAGTGCAAGTGGGAGACTGAAGGAAATATGCCCTAGAGGCAATAATAAAGTTATTATTTATTTCCTCATATCATGATAAATGTTTATTATTCATGCTATAATTGTATTAACCGGAAACATGATACATGTGTGAATACATAGACAAACTTAATGTCACTAGTATGCCTCTACTTGACTAGCTCATTAATCAAAGATGGTTATGTTTCCTAACCATAGACATGTGTTGTCATTTGATTAACGGGATCACATCATTAGGAGAATGATGTGATTGACTTGACCCATTCCGTTAGCTTAGCACTTGATCGTTTAGTATGTTGCTATTGCTTTCTTCATGACTTATACAAGTTCCTATAACTATGAGATTATGCAACTCCCGTTTACCGGAGGAACACTTTGTGTGCTACCAAACGTCACAACGTAACTGGGTGATTATAAAGGAGCTCTACAGGTGTCTCCAAAGGTACATGTTGAGTTGGCATATTTTGAGATTAGGTTTTGTCACTCCGATTGTCGGAGAGGTATCTCTGGGCCCTCTCGGTAATGCACATCACTATAAGCCTTGCAAGCAATGTAGCTAATGAGTTAGTTACGGAATGATGCATTACGTAACGAGTAAAGAGACTTGCCGGTAACGAGATTGAACTAGGTATTGGATACCGACGATCGAATCTCGGGCAAGTAACATACCGATGACAAAGGGAACAACGTATGTTGTTATGCGGTTTGACCGATAAAGATCTTCATAGAATATGTAGGAGCCAATATGAGCATCCAGGTTCCGCTATTGGTTATTGACCGGAAACAGTTCTAGGTCATGTCTACATAGTTCTCGAACCCGTAGGGTCCGCACACTTAAGGTTTCGATGACAGTTATATTATGAGTTTATGAGTTTTGATGTACCGAAGTTTGTTCGGAGTCCCGAAGAGATTACGGACATGACGAGGAGTCTCGAAATGGTCGAGACATGAAGATTGATATATTGGAAGCCTATATTTGGATATCGGAATTGTTCCGGGTGAAATCGGGATTTTACCGGAGTTCCGGGAGGTTACCGGAACCCCCCGGGGGCTTAATGGGCCTACATGGGCCCTAGTGGAGAGGAAGAGAGGAGGCAAGGGGTGGGCCATTCCCCCTCCCCCTAGTCCAAATAGGACAAGGAGAGGGGGGCGACGCCCCCCCTTTCCTTCCTCTCTCCCTCCTCCTTCCCCCTTCTCCTTCTCCAACTAGGAAAGAAGGGAGTCCTACTCCCGGTGGGAGTAGGACTCCCCCTTGGCGCGCCCTCCTTGGCCGGCCGCCCCCTCCCCCTTGGCTCCTTTATATACGGGGGCAGGAGGGCACCTCTAGACACAACAATTGATCTCTTGATCTCTTAGCCGTGTGCGGTGCGCCCCTCCACCATAGTCCTCGATAATATTGTAGTGGTGCTTAGGCGAAGCCCTGCGACGGTAGAACATCAATATCGTCACCACGCTGTCGTGCTGACGGAACTCTTCCCCGGCACCCTGCTGGATCGGAGTCCGGGGATCGTCATCGAGCTTAACGTGTGCTAGAACTCGGAGGTGACGTAGTTTCGGTGCTTGATCGGTCGGGCCGTGAAGACGTATGACTACATCAAACGCGTTGTTCTAACGCTTCCGCTTTCGGTCTATGAGGGTACGTGGACAACACTCTCCCCTCTCGTTGCTATGCATCACCATGATCTTGCGTGTGCGTAGGATTTTTTTTGAAATTACTACGTTCCCAAACAGATGGGATGCGGGAGGAAGGCGTTGGATTTTGCGGCGATGGAATTGGTGAAGGAATGCCAGGCCAGGAGGATCTATGATCTGAGGCCTCTCATCGTCCTTTCCTTTCCCTCTCAAAGTCACAAAGGAGAACGGGAGCAGGGGAGAAGATCAGCAGCTATGGAAAGAGAATGGGAGAGGGGAAGGGGATTGATATCTATGCGTGGGTTTCCATCTCTCGATTATTTTCCTTATGAGTGCACACGAGAGAAGAGAGAAGGGGAGGATTTTTTTACCGTTGTGTGGGGATCGAAGCGAGGGGAATTCTTTAATCGATTGAGTCTATGGGAGCGAACGAACGACGTACAGACTACTCCTTTAAGGGTAGTAACAGAGATAATATTCCATTACAAATTAATTAGGTACATACATGATTTAATAATGAGATTTCTTTCTTATGATTTACACATTAATTCTCTTTAAAATGGTTATTTGTTTTACTAATTAATGTGATTGAGCGATTTAAGGTTACGTTAATTAATTTAGATTTGATCTTTAGATATTAACCGTGATTGATTCTTTCACGTAAAGACATTACTAAATAAATTGCCCCAGCATGGAAAGTTCTGATCCGTTCAGATTTTTCCGTTGTCTAAGAGAGTGACGCGAAGATAAACCGGTGGGATGGTAGGAAGGGAGACGAAAAAAACAGACGAAATGGGGAGACGAAAAAAACCGTGCTACCCTACCAAGTGAGACATTAGGAGTAGAGATGCATGCTACATTTTTCTGTACTAAAAACTACACTTTTAGGGCAACTCCAATGCGTGACTTCAAATGGTCCGGCCGCGTCCGTTTGGTGGTAAACAGACAGAAGACGCGACCCAATGCGCGGGAGCAAACGGACCAATGCCCGTTTTTGGTCCGCTATCGACCCATTCCCAGGACAAATTACGACCGCCCTTGCATCGAAACGGACAACGCACGTATGGGCGGGACGCCTGCCCTTGTCCTCCCCTAGCCCGTCCGTCGGGGACACACGAGACCACTTTCTCTCCATTTCACCCAAAACCCTCCCGCGCCCCCTCCCCTCCCTCCTCCATGGCCGGTGCCCCGACGAATCCCGGCGACCCGGCCATGGCAGCGCGCCCCATGTCAAATAAGAAGGCTACCAAGAAGCCACGGTCGAAGCTCACATCGGCGGAGCTCGCCAAGCTCGACGCCGAATTGACCAAGAGGAGGAACTGGCGAACAAAGATGGCGGGAAAAAAGGCCGCTACCGACTATGCCACTGAGGAGGCCGCGCTGCATGCCACACAGCACCAGGCCGACGCCGATGACACAGAGTCCATCATTGCCAAGGCGCACACCCTCCTCATGTTAGGGGTTGTGCCGACCCCCGCCGACCATTCTCTCAGCCGCTGCCATGGTCGCGGCTAGCACATGCTCGTCGGCCATTCGTCCTTCGCAGTACCGGTCCCCGAGCTCATCCGTCTCACCGGAGATGCCCGGGTATTGTGCGACGCCACTGCATGGCCATGGGCATACACGATTCTCCACGTCACTGGACGGTAGCGTGGTCACTCCGGCCACGCCCGCGGCCGTCATCAACCTCAATGTGACACCGGGGTACAATGGCGTTGGTCAGCCGTCCGAGGGATGAAAAGGAAGCAGCCCTGGTCGATCCCTTCGACCAACATGGGCGGCGCCCGCAAGCTATTCGATGAAATGCCAATGCCGACGCCGATGGTCGATGACCCTGACTACACCGCGTTCATAACGTCATCTTCAAGGGCCATGGTGAGGCCTTCCACATCGACATCCCAGGCCAAGCTTTCGATCCCGACGCGACAAGCCAGGACTGCCGCGGCAGTATGGTGAATTGGTGACACCCAATTCATCGGCCATGATGAAGATGAGAACGACCATGGCAACTCATGGCATGAAGATGATGACATGTATTGTGAATATAAGGAAGAAGAGGTCGACATTGCGGAGGAGCCCTTGTTTATCGATGAGCTCACCCAAAGGGCCGACGCACAAAAGAAGAGGCAAAGCATTCACACGGGATCATACACCCAAGAGGAGGACACTTTGATTTGCGAGAGTTGGATGGAGATAGGCCAAGATCCGATGAAAGGTGTCGGGCAAAAATGATCCATCTTTTGGATGACAGTTCACAAAACCTTTCATGAGCGAAGGAAGTTTGCCCCCTACCAATTTGCAAGCACCCGCGACATCAACTCAATCAAAAGAGATGGGGGTTCATTCAACAAGAGTGCAACAAGTATTGTGCCGCGGTTGAGTGTCGAAACCCGTCTCGTGAGTGGCCTAGGCGTTGGTGACTTGGTATGAACCTCTCGTTTTTCCATCTTGTGTCATTTCATCTTGGCATGCCATTTATGTTTCATGCATCTTGTGTCCTTCCATGTTACAATTGCGGTCACACCTTTGATTGTGTATGCATTTCAATCTTTGGAAGCCTTCAAGGCCCGGCACAAGAACAAGCCATTTACTCTCACGCATTGTTGGTCGCTCATCAAAGATTGCCCCAAGTTCAAAGACCAATATGCCGCTCGTAGGAAGAAAGGAGGAAAGGCGGCCGTGGCCGAGGAGGGAGACTTGATCAAGAGGCCGAGGGCAAGACCAGCTCAAAGGCCGACAAGAGGCGTGATGCGTCTTCCATGGCCTTGCAGGAAACTTTGGAATGCATGATGAGCCAAAAGGAAGTGAGAGAGGAGAGAAGGAGCAAGGGGAAGGATGAGCAAATGAAGATATACCTAGAACTCCAAACGAAGAAGCTTGAGATGGAGGAGGCCGCCAAGAGGAAGCTTGACATTGAGGAGGCCGCTCATCTGAAGAAGCTCGAGACCAAGGCCACCAATGCCGATCCCAAAGCAAAAGAGGTGGCACTCGCGATCATGAGCGTCGACAAGAACAACATGTCACCGGAGAGGAAGCTTGGTTCGCGAAGATGTTCGCCTGAGACGGCCTGAACTAGGTGAGACCTCGCTCGTGGACTATGGCCGTTCATTTTGAAGGCTGGCTGGTGTGCCGGCCGCTGGCTTTGTTGTCGGCGTGAAACTGGAGGGTGACCATTCTGTAGGCTGTTGGCTTTGCCGGCCGTCATGAACTGGTGTGAACTATGGCCGCAGCCATTTAGCTACATCTTTTGTTGCTTTTAAAAATTTGCATGCACGTGGATTAGATGCGACCGCGAATTGGGCGCACGCCCGATGCATCCACAAATTCGGCCACCCGCCGCCCTATTGTCACCCTCAAACGGACAAAATCTAAACGTCGCGGACGTGCGTTGGAGTTGCCCTTAAAACAGATTTAGGTGTAGAAAAATTTCAACTCACTTTATAGGCGAATCTTTAATTCATTCTCTCCGTGTATTATGGAGAAAGAAAAAGAGGAGGGCCCACTGGGCATGGTATGGACGGCAAGCAGGGTCGCACGATGGACGTGCACCGGCCAAACTCAATTGGTTTACAGGACTACTACTACGGTACACTACTAGGGCATACCAGCAAAAATTTAGCAGGAGCTCTTGCCCGTAGTTGCAAACCGGCAGGTAATTATAATCTCGGTTTATAAATAGCGGCCCACCCGCACCCCTCCTCCATTGAGACGAGACGAGAGGAGGAGAGGTGTATCTCTGCCCGGCCACCCAAGCCAAGCCCCTCCCGAATCTCTCTCTCCTCCCCTACCATTGCCTTGCCCCCCGCTCCCCCTCCCCCACGCACACGCACAGATCCATCCGCGGCCATGGCCCCCGCAATGAGGCCGGAGCAGGAGGCGAGCTGCAAGGCCACCGAGGACCACCGCTCCGAGTTCGACGCCGCCAAGCCGCCGCCCTTCCGCATCGGCGACGTCCGCGCCGCCGTGCCGGCCCACTGCTGGCGCAAGAGCCCCCTGCGCTCCCTCTCCTACGTCGCCCGCGACGTCGCCGTCGTGGCGGCGCTGGCCGCCGCCGCGTGGCGGGCCGACAGCTGGGCCCTCTGGCCGCTCTACTGGGCCGTCCAGGGCACCATGTTCTGGGCGCTCTTCGTCCTCGGACACGACTGGTGCGTTGTTGTTTCCTCTTTCTCGCTCCCGGCCTGCCCAGATCGATGCGTGCGGCGTGCCACATTTGGTGCTACCTAGTAGCACTGCTATCATACGCCTGTCTATCTGATACATCTACCTATCTACGCTTGCAGTGGTCACGGGAGCTTCTCGGACAGCGGCACGCTCAACAGCGTCGTCGGCCACCTGCTGCACACATTTATTCTCGTCCCGTACAATGGCTGGTAACAATTTTGTACATACATTTTACTAAGTAAACCAGGAGGGAGGTACTACTTGCAGGGCAAGATTATTACTCGTTCCGTCGCAAATGTGTAGTAGTACTATCGGTTTTCTAGTCTAGAAAAGCAATTTGCAATCCTTTGTTTTGTTGACAAATCTCCGAGAGGGAGAGAACCCGCGCCTGAATATGTTACTCGAAAGAAGTTGGAAAGGGCAACACAAACTTTGCTGTTGCGAAGTAGCAATTTCCCTTTTACTTACATGTACAAAGCACTATTGCCTGTGAGGCATGTCTGTTCCACCGCTGTTGACCCATGCAAGCGGCCGCAGAGAATTTCTCTTGGGAAAAACCCATCTTTCTTTAAAGGAAGGAAACACAAAAAAGTTTGATTGAATCACTGCCGACAACGGTTTGTTTACTAGGAGCTAGCGGTGCTGCACAGTCTTCAAGGTCCTTCCAACACCACACACCAATGCTGGAGTACTAGTAGTTCCATTATCATGCATGCATCTGAGTTTCTTTAGCAACAAATAATTAGTTTAGGAGGAGTAATTTATATGGAGTGGTACCAATCTGGCATTAATCAACCTTTTCTGAAGCCGATCTGAATCTGATTTTGCTATGTGTGTGCAGGAGGATCAGCCACAGAACGCACCATCAGAACCATGGCCACATCGAAAAGGACGAGTCATGGCACCCGGTTAGTACCACTACTGCACTCTACTACATGCACATATTTTTTTCCAGCATGTCTCCATCACTGCAATTCCCAAAGGACTTTGCGCACATAAAGAAAAAAAAGGAAGAAACTCAGAGCAGCTCGATGGATGGGCAGATATTTTTCTTGAGAACCCTCTACCTTGTATTTTATACTGACACTCGTTAGTAGTAAAAGTTTAGAGAGTTTGGCATAATAATAATTGAGCAAAAGTTGAACAAATATCGCATCTGGCTGCTGCATGAATCATGGAGGTGATAGCTAGCAGTGGTACTAGAAAGAGAGCAACGATGCACCTGCCTGCTTTTTCAGCCGCTGCAGAGGCACCACATGTTGACATGTTGTGCAGCAGCAGCATCAAAAGAGTCCACATAATTTAAGATCCAACAAACAAGTGATGTGGTCCGTCCGTAGATAATAATGCCAAACACAACTAGCAGCGGCAGCTAGTAGATCTATTCATGTCTGTCACGTGATCAGATCTGCTGCTAAGCTAAGATCTTTTTAGAGAGAGAAAGAAGAGTACACATAAAAAAAGATTATGCCTAGTTGATCAGCAGAGATCAACAAAGATGCGCATCGAATCTTAACTCGGCCGAGCCACCTAACATTCTAATAACATCATTTCCTGGTGCATATATTCCTTTTTATGGCATCTTCATCTTGCTTGTCATTGTAGGCCGGCCTTTGCCCTTTTTTCAGAATAAAAGCATGTGTGTGTTTGTGGCAACCAAAATTCTAATTTGATAGATACTTGCAACCAAAATTTTCTAATTGATTTAAATTGTCTCACAGTCACAGATCTGCTGCTATTAAATTAATCATCACAGATCAAAGATGCACATCGAATCTTAGCCTTTTGGCTAGTGCATCTCAAAATGCCCGGTCCGTTTTTCTTATTGTCGTTCTTGCCCTTTTTGGAATCAAACCACATTTGAGCATCTGCACTATCTGACAAAACAGTCACCCTCGAGGCCAAGTGTGGACTGGAACCACAATTCTAATTGCATAATTTGAATGAAATCCTTAACTGAATATTCATTCGTGTAATTTATGTTCCATCTGCTTAGTTACTCCTAGCTGATGTGCGACTGATTTGCGCAGATCACTGAGAAGGTGTACCAGAAATTGGAACCACGGACAAAGACACTGCGCTTCTCAGTACCGTTCCCACTGCTGGCTTTCCCTGTTTACCTCGTAAGAATCTCTTCTTGTTATTCTGCTGGTCGCTTGTATAGGTCTGCATCTGTATGCATCCTGAACTTAAACCTAAACTGAATCTCCCTTGATTACTGGATGTTCCAGTGGTACAGAAGCCCGGGCAAGGAGGGCTCACACTTCAATCCGAGCAGCGATCTGTTTACTCCCAAGGAGAGGCGTGATGTGATCATCTCCACCACCTGCTGGTTCACGATGATTGCGCTGCTCATCGGCATGGCGTGTGTCTTTGGCCTGGTACCGGTGCTCAAGCTGTACGGGGTTCCATATATTGTAAGCAACCATACAGAATCTACAACTCTTAACTGTTTAGTTGGTCGGACTTGCTTCTAAGCAACTCACACTGAACAACTAACTCAAGTAGCAATGTCTCGATGTAATTTGAAACAGGTGAATGTCATGTGGCTTGATTTGGTGACGTATCTTCACCACCATGGTCACCAGGACCTCCCATGGTACCGCGGCGAGGTACTTGCCTGCTGTATTAATTCATTGCAAAGTATATCATGGTCGATGACACTGCAGGAAAATAGGACTACCAGTTTCTGAACATTAGTGTTTATACCCACTGTTAGTGTTTATACCCACTGGAAGAAAACATTAACTGCGCAATAAACTCACTGGCGACAGTCTGTTTGCCTTATGGATACGTTTTGCACTGCTATGGTATTTACTATTTCATTCAATGTTCATGTCGCCAACAAACCAATGCTCCCCAATGACTTTTGCAGGAATGGAGCTACCTCCGTGGTGGCCTGACGACCGTGGATCGGGACTATGGATGGATCAATAACATCCACCATGACATTGGCACCCATGTCATCCACCACCTCTTCCCCCAAATACCTCACTACCACCTAGTAGAAGCAGTAAGTTCAATACTACTCTGCTGAATATATATATGTACCTCTTCCATATATTGTATTTCTGCATGCTGAAACCGCAACTTTAACCTTGGTTTTATGAACAAATCCAGACCAAGGCAGCAAGGCCAGTACTGGGCAGATACTACCGGGAGCCAGAGAAGTCAGGCCCGCTTCCAATGCACCTCATCACCGTCCTCCTCAAGAGCTTGAGAGTCGATCACTTTGTCAGCGACGTGGGAGATGTCGTCTTCTACCAAACCGACCCCAGCTTGAGCGGCGACAAGTGGACCGGAACCGACAAGCAGAAGTGATGAGAGACTGGAAACTGAAGTTACTACTGTTCAAGGAAGAATGCATGATAGAGATAGAGACATCGATAGCCTGCTGAGAATAAGCAGAGGGTGCTTCCAGCTGAAACCAAAGCATGGAAGCTCCGCAGCCAACAAACAGGATGCGTTGATTGGTTCATCATGAGACGAGATTCAGATCATTTATTAGATCTAGCATTCTCCCATTGCGGTTGTAACTAGCAGATGTTGTTTCAACTTTATTACAAATTTTGAATGGAATGCGGAACAGTGTAACAGATTGATTAATTATTATCCAAATCGATATTCTGGAATCTGTGACCCCTTTTTCTGAACTTTGTGTTTCTCACTGCTGCAGTTATGCAGATCTGTCTAAAGTTTCTCCTGATCTTATCATTGGTGATTTATTGTTTTTGTTTTGAGAAACAGAGGTTATATCGGACAACACAGTTGCAGTAGTTGCAGTCTTGCTGAATACAAGGCGATAAGGCCAAGTATAATGCAATTTTTTACCTTGGTAAGTGTCACACGTGTGGCATTAACGGCAAGTTTAGTCAAGTGGTGATGACAATTTTAGTTGTAAGCATGGCAATTTTTTCTTGGATAGCATGTTTCAGCTTTTCTTTTGGGGTTGTTTTCTTTTTGGATGACAACTTTAGTTGTAAAAAGCATAAAGGCCGATTTGAGAATTTTTTCTTAGAAAAATAAATCAGTTTTTACTACAGCAAAGAAATAAGCATTGATGCTTAAGATTTTCTTTTTACTAAGCACATCTCTTTCTTGGCCGGACGCTACTGTCAGACCATGTACAATGTAGAGAATCTTGGGGATGTTTTTTTTTAGGGATGGATCTTGGAGATGTGCTTATAGTAAAATATACTCGGGATACTACCAGGATCCGGAGATGAGCGGGGATGACAACTTTAGTTGTAAGCACGACAACTTCTTTTTGGATGGCAAAGTTTCAGCTTTTCTTTTGGATTTGTTTTTTTGGATGGCAACTTTAGTTGTAAAAAAGGTCATGGTCGAAGTGCTTCATGCTACATGTGTAACACTTATTATTTAAGAATTTTTTTGCTTGGAAAAATAAACCAATTTTTACTCGAGCAAAGAAATATGCATTAATGCTAAAGAAAAAAAGCAGTTTTTTTAAACACATTTCTTTCTTAGCCAGACGCTGGTGTAAGGCCATGTACAATGTAGATGATTTTGAAGATGTTTTTTTTTATGGATCGATCTTGAAGATGTGCTTATAGTAAAATAAACCTAGGATAGTAATGGGCCGATCCAGATCTGGCTTTGGATCCGGCCCCTATGACCCCATAGACAATTTGAGAGGCCACGAGTCAACCCATATAAAGACTAGTCAGTGATCTCGTTGGTCCGATGGGTATTTCGGATCGACTCAAATTCTTATTTTACATTACCTTGTGGAGAAGTGAGATGTTAAAATTATGCACGGCTTAACAGAATTCGACT
This sequence comes from Triticum aestivum, assembly GCF_018294505.1. Classification (NCBI taxonomy): domain Eukaryota; kingdom Viridiplantae; phylum Streptophyta; class Magnoliopsida; order Poales; family Poaceae; genus Triticum; species Triticum aestivum. The sequence continues at coordinate 285,356,641 of NC_057807.1, forward strand.
AGTGTAAAAGTTAAGATTTCTAATACGTGGTTAATAAAAAAATCAACCCGTCTGCTTGTGATTTTGTAAGTGCTGAGACAAACTTGTTGTTTATATACGCAATCAGGGAAATTATACCACACACTACGTCGCAAAATTCATTTACTTTAATTGATTTACCGTAGAACATTTTGTTCTACGGTGTTGGGTCAAAAAAAAAAGTCGCAAAATTGGGTCCCACGACAATGCCGACGCGACGGATATTGCAACTGCTGTGAGATATAAGACTAAGGTGGGCTGACCCGGCTAGCCCAAACATGTCACCTAGTGCCGGCTCTGTGCACCCAAATCTCGTTTGAGACTGACCCACATGACCAGCAATCCCTATTTGACAGCCGTTAGCGGCAAACAGATGTGCTTTCGCTGATGCCAGCCATCTGCCACGTCCACATGAACCAGCCCACAACTTCAATGTTGTTTTGTTTGCTGAGGGGTCTAGGAACGTTCTGGAAGGTTCCTGTCTGGTTTTGGGAACCTTCTAGAAGGTTATTGAACTGGTTTTCTTTTTTGTTTTTATTTAATGTTTTTTGGTTTTATTTTCTATTTTTTTATTTTTCTATTTTTCTTCACTTTTTGTTTTTTAGTCACACTTTTTTGCTTTTTTTCTTTTCTCTAATTTTACCTATGATTCTGTCTTCCGGTTTTTTTGCTGTTTTTTTTCTCTTTTTCTGTATTAAAGAAATGTTCATCATATATTAAAAAATGTTAACTGTGTATTAATGGAATGTTCAGCGTATCTTAAAAAAATGTTCAATGTGTTTTGAAAATTGTTCAGCCGATATCACAAAAATCTTCAACCTGTATTTAATTTTTTTCGGTGTATATAAAAAAATGCTCAATGTGTATTAATTTTTTTTAGCGCATATTACAAAAATACTCAATTTGTGTTAAAATTTGTTCAGCGTATATATTTGTTTTCCTGTTTTTCAATTTTTGTTCACTTTTTAAAATTTTGTTCCCGCTTTAAAGGTTCTATTTGCATTTTGATTTTTTTTTCACATTTTCAAACATTATCAGCATTTTTTAAGAAAATTTGTTCACTGTTTTTCCAAGAAAGATTGAAAAATTTGAAAAGAAAAACAGATCTGCCACTGTAGCTAGTGAGTAATGCTATACTTACGTAAGAAAGCTACGTCCGTTTATGTAATAGCCACTGTGAAAGATTAGGATTGGTTGTTAGAGGAGGCTGGGGCCCACCCCCCTGAAAATTCGCAGGGGTGGGGGGTGGGGTGGGGTGTGTACTTAAGCTTTAGCGCTGCGTTTAGTAGGAGTTGCCAGCTCGAGTGGCTATCAACCATTCTCTGTAAACTGACGTTCTGAGCTTAACTCCACGCGCCTCCTTTTTTTCGTTAAGATTTACGTCGCCGGCTGCGAATGGGCCGTTTTTTTTTCTTTTCTATGATTCTTTCTTCCGGTTTTTTTGCTGTTTACTTTTTTTTCTCTTTATGTGTATTAAAGAAATGTTCATCATATATTAAAAAATGTTAACTGTATATTAATAGAATGTTCAGCGTATCTTAAAAAATGTTCAATGTGTTTTGGAAATTGTTCAGCCGATATCACAAAAATCTTCAACCTGTATTTAATTTTTTTTGGTGTATATAAAAAATGCTCAATGTGTATTAAAATTGTTTAGTGCATATTACAAAAATACTCAATTTGTGTTAAAAAATTGTTCTGCGTATATATTTGTTTTCATGTTTTTCAAGATTTGTTCACTTTTTAAAAAATTGTTCCCGCTTTAAAGGTTCTATTTGCATTTTGATTTTTTTTCCACATTTTCAAACATTATTCGCATTTTTTAAGAAAATTTGTTCACTGTTTTTCCAAGAAAGGTTGAAAATTTTGAAAAGAAAAACAGATCTGCCACTGTAGCTAGTGAGTAATGCTATACTTACGTAAGAAAGCTACGTCCGTTTACGTAATAGCCATTGTGAAGGATTAGGATTGGTTGTTAGAGCATGCTGGGGCCCACCCCCCTAAAAATCCGCTGGGGGGGGGGATGTTTACTTAAGCTTTAGCGCTGCGTTTAGTAGGAATTGCCAGCTCGAGTGGCTATCAACCATTCCTTTTTTTTCTTTTCTATGATTCTTTCTTCCGGTTTTTTTGCTGTTTACTTTTTTTTTCTCTTTTTATGTATTAAAGAAATGTTCATCATATATTAAAAAAATGCTAACTGTATATTAATAGAATGTTCAGTGTATCTTGAAAAATGTTCAATGTGTTTTGGAAATTGTTCAGCCGATATCACAAAAATCTTCAACATGTATTAATTCTTTTGTGTATATAAAAAAATGCTCAATGTGTATTAGAATTGTTTAGCGCATATTACAAAAATACTCAATTTGTGTTAAAAATTGTTCAGTGTATATATTTGTTTTCATGTTTCTCAATTTTTGTTCACTTTTTAAAAAATTGTTCCCGCTTTAAAGGTTCTATTTGCATTTTGAATTTTTTTGACATTTTCGAACATTATTCGCATTTTTTAAGAAAATTTGTTCACTGTTTTCCGAAGAAAGGTTGAAATTTTTGAAAAGATAAACAGATCTGCCACTGTAGCTAGTACTTAAGCTTTAGCGCTGCGTTTAGCAGGAGTTGCCAGCTCGAGTAGCTATCAACCATTCTCTGTAAACCGACGTTCTGAGCTCGACTCCGCGCGCCTCCCTTTTTTCCGTTAAGATTGTGCCACCTTCAGCGAAAGCTCTCAGTCTCCATCCAAACACGATTTGGTGCGTTAGTATCTCCGCAAAGAGTGGCTCCATCTCTACAGGCCAAAGCTTTCAGCCACAAAGGGATCTGGTACCTCTTCGATCCACCAAAAATAAAATTGCATCCACCATCACAGATAAAGAAGGTTATTTTGGTCAAAAGCAGCACCAACGTTACGGAGCAAATGTTCGCTGCGGTGAGATGCTCCAGAGCCACAGTACCACGCATGGCATCTGTGGGCATCCGGTTTTCAGAAAAAAAAGCATGGCAGTTTTTTTATTTTAGTGCAATTTTCGTCAATAACTGCCATCTTTTGGATCTGGATCCTGTGGCTCTGGAGCATCTCACCCGGCCCAGAGAATGTCAGCCTGTTAACATGACCGAAATTTTAAGATCCCAGAGGAAACCAGAGGAGCGGCCAACGAGTTTTGCCTGATCGCCTTTGATTCAACGATGACGTCACTCGCGGTCTCACCAGATCCAGTGATCATTGCACACACATGACTGAGCATTTGTATAAAATGGAAGGCACACTGATTAAGATACAATAGCAAGGATTCAAATTGTACAAACAAATTACATGCATGATGCCCATACTGTATCTCTCAACCACTGGCAACCTATAACAGATTCAAATGCTGTCCATGCTGATACATTTACGATTTATCCATGCTGACTGAGAAGTGATGGTGGATCAAGCTGCAGGCCCTGGCTGCATGGCGCTGCTGATGGACTGCACCTGCGTCTTGCCGCTGGGGCCCTTGGTGCGCATGTACTTGCGGTAGTCGCTGAAGGTGAGGGCCTCCTGGTACAGCGCCGGCGAGCCCGGGCCGACGAGCTCCCTCGCCGGAGCGATGGGGAGGTCGCCTCGAGGGTTGCAGAAGAAGGAGATGGTGAAGCGCTCCTTGTCGGAGTTGGCCAGCGCACGGTGCTCCACGCTCCTGTAACACCCGTTGCTCAGGATCTGGAAAATCACACCAAGATATTTTAGAAGCTTCAGAATCAAGCAAAGCAGTTTTCGTAGGAGGCTCTGCTGGCTCTTTCATTCAACTTCTCTCTGCATGCATGCATGCACCCATGTCATCATCTTTTTCACGTATCTGGACTGCATGGCATGCTACTGTGTGTGTAACTGTCATCTTCTGGTGCGTGTATATGCAGATCATGCATGTCAACAAACTACTGAACTTAGTGCAGCTGGCAGGGCAAGACAGCATACTAGTATATTGATCAGTGAAGCAGTTCAGTAGTTCAGATATGTTTATGTCGAAACTTCAGAAAGTGTACAGGCTAGCTGGATCTACCTAGAGGGTTTTAAACGTGTTGCCTTTCCTTTTTTTTTTTAGCTCCCCCCGTCTATCATCGCCCCAGCAAGATCAAAGGATGCCATAAATTGCTTTGACGATGAGAGTTAGGCGCATAACAACATGTAAAAGCTGCTACCCATAATTCACTATGATGCTTAAATAGGCACGCATCCAATGTATGTATGCTGGTCAACTTGAATTAAAATTCAAATCTTTTGATTCATTGTACTAAATCAACGACAATTAATATGGATCGGAGGGATTATCATAATTCATAAAAAAAAGGATCTTATCAACTACATGCATAGGGGTTCGCTCCATACTATCCGAATTCTGTATTGTATTTAATCTCTTGCAAAGAAGCCAAGAATATGTGGTACTCTTGACTTCCTTATAGATGCAAACAAATTGACATTAATTTCATACGCTAGCTTCATCAGCACAAATATATAGTGATTGGGTGTAATGAGAACGTTACTACTTTAGACAAGACAATCGAAGATACATATCACATCAGATTGACAGAAAAAAAGGTAAGTAGGCCACAGCGATCACCTGAATCTGATCACCAACGTTTACGAGGAAGGAACCTGGGACTGGTTGCACGGTGACCCATGCGTCTCCCTTGCGTACCTGTGTCCCCTCGACGTTATCATCAGTGAGGAGCAAGGTGATGCCACCGGGGTCAGAGTGAGATGAGAGACCAAGAGTGAGCTCAGGCTGTGGGCATCTTGGATAGTAGTTCACACGCATGGTAGCCGAGATGCCATCACTGCCACCAAAAGCATTATGGAGGTAGTCCTCCTCCAACCCTAAGCTACTGGACATAGCCTTGAGCAAGACTTGACAGAGACTTATTAGTTGGCATGCATACTTCTCAGTGGCTTCCCTGCATAAATACCAAAACAATATCAAATATGGACAAATAAAATAGGAAACTGTGTAACCAAACATATCAGGAAACTCTAAACTGCAAGAACTTATAAAGAATGAGGATAAATTAAAAAAATAAAATGAAGCTGGGTTTTCTCGAGAAAAGAAAAATATCATGTACCTCAGGTCAGTAGGAATCTTTGGCCACTTGTCAAGGTTTCTGATATCACTTGGGAAGAGATTAAGGAAGTAATAGTCACTCCAATCCAAGATTGCCCCTTTCTCAACTCCAAGGCGGCTTCCATAGCCCTCATATGTTACCGGTAAGTTGGCATGTACCTTCTTCTCTTCCATGGGGAGGTCAAAGAACTCCCTCCATGCACTTCTCATCCTCCTCACAGCCTCCGTGTCCACATCATGGTTCACTAACTGGAAGAAACCCCAGTTCTTGCATGCAGAGGCTATTGCTTTTAGCATTTCTTGGTGATGTTCAGGGGCATTAGAGAAGCTAGCAAGATCGATAACTGGGATGCTGAGATTAGGATCATTTGTGACATCACTAGGACGCTCAGATGGAGGCTTGATGTACTGTTGTGGCAAGGAGCTCATACCAGAGTTGGAAAGAGTTTGCACTGGTACAATGGGTTCTGGCCAGTCAAGCAGATTGCTACTTGCCATGGTGGGAGTGATAGGTCTTGGTTTGGTTATGAGAAGAGGGTGTGCGTGTTTATATAGAGAAAGGATATGTGATGTATGAGATTAAATCGCAATGCATTTAGTGCAATTCATGGTGGGATTGGAAGGATATATATGTACAGATTGGACAAGATTATGCTCATTAAGAGATATGCCTCATTTATCGTCTGAATATTGATAAAATCTTTTGGATATATACATATAATTAAAATCTTGGATACAGTTTCGTATGCCATTAATGGAAGGAAGATACAATCTTTGGACACAATTCATATGCCATTAATGGAAGATACAATCTTTTGGATACAGTTTCATATGCCATCAATGGAAGATACAATCTTATGGAGTGAGCTAATTAATAATAACATTCACTTGCTTCTTGTTCGTGCAAGTAATCAACATATGATACATAAGCACACATATAATATATTTCCTTTCGAAACGCTAATGTAAAAGTGGAGAGAATACGATATTATTTCAGTAATTTAACTAGGAGTATGATATATCAATACATAAACTTCAAAAGGTATTAGAGTGCATTTTGTTTTGTTCAGTTGAACTGTAAATTTTTTGCTCGTAGACATGATTTAATAGATATTATACTGTTAACTTATAAAGTTTCTGAACACAGGTATGAGTTAATCGACGTCATTGTTACCCTTTTTAATGAGAGCCGGCCACACAAAATTTACTAAGGCAATAGTAATTGTATTTGCAATTCTAAGTGAACTTCATTTTCGTGATTGACCCTTGAAGAAACAAACTAGAAAAAAGGATGCAGTATTTCTTTGTTTTGATATCACTATAGACATGTGATCAATTGACCATTTCAGATAATGCTTGCACATAGTCAAAACCAAAGAACAACACATATCAATTGATAGGGACAGAATTGGTTGCAGATAGTAGGAGAGAAATTGCATTTTGAAATTAAACTTGCTGAGCTTTAGAGGTTTTAGTTATCCCAGTGGAGCAGTATATATTGCTGACTAGGAGGAATAATTTTTCTAAACTAGAAATGCATGATCTATTTGATGGCATGCATGTTAACATATTTTTGCAGATCATGTATGCACTCTGACTTCTGAGCATATTTTGATGCATGTTCTATTTCATAGTGAAGTAATAACAGCAGACAGTTGATTTACTTGTATGTTCTAGTAAATTAAGGTTATAGTATTTATTTAGAACAAGGAGATGTACCCCAGAAAACCCGGCAAAACATGGGCAGCTACTTGGTTCCCCCAGGTCCATGGGAGGATTGGATAAGGCAATTAAGAAAACAATACACACGTGCTGAAATGAAAGTCAAAAAAATCGGCAAATGACATGGTTATGCATAACATCATGTCATCAATATCAAATTAGGTGTACACACACTACAATTGATGTATATTTAATTATTTATACATATGAATATATGATAAAGATTGCCCGACATGTACACTCATAGTTACAATTAGCTAGGCAGTTTTGGTTGGCACTATGCATGAATATCTCATTGCTGATGTAAACAAAGCATCCAAGAGCAATCTCACCGTTTCACATGCAGTACGTAGGCACATCTATCAATCGATCAATGAGGTGCTGTCAGGAAGGAACTAGTTTGCCAGCAGGAAAGGAATTACGGCTGGACTATTACCTAGTCAAGAAGCACGACAAATTAATGTGTACGTGTGTCAGCTAATACCAGCAAATCAATCAAACACATGTTGCATTGAACATTTGAAACGAGATACCTAGAGCCGACAGCGACGGGCCACACATCCAACAAGCAGTTCTGTGAAGCAAACACTTATCTGCAAGAAAGTGATGCTACATCATGCAGCTTGGCTAACAATAGGTTGGCATTGCTAATATTATTACGATTGCTATCAGTACAATTTCGTAACACTTTGTGAGGCTTATGCATACTTATGAGAGAAAATAAGAGTAATCATAGATTATGGGTACAAAGAGTCCAGTAAGACATTAGTAGCTAGCTCCCCTAGTTGCATGGCAGAATAGATGGTGCAAATTAAGAAAACAGAATGCACATGTGCTGAAATGAAAGTCAAGCAAATCGTCCAATGATATGGTTCCGGTAGCATCGACATCAAAGATGTACACCAGTTCAGCAAAGCGACAGCAAAGCAAAGGATAAAACAGATCTGGAGCAGTATCAAAATTGCCAAACATGCCTAGTCAGAATATACGAAGAACCGTGTGCCATTATTCTTGATCTAAAACAAAGATATGGGGCCTACCTCATCGACCACCACACCGGTGAGGTTGCGGGCGATGGTGAATCAAGGAGATCAGTGGCTGGCCAGGGCGACAGCAAAGCTAGGATGAGAGCGACCTTGGTTAAACAGTCAATTCCCACATGTTAATATGGAGTAGAATAATACTGTGTGCGGCACGTCAGCCAGACCAGCAAATCAATGCAGCACATGTTGTAATTTTAGTCAAGTCGTCGCACGCATTAGCAACAGCAACCGCAGGCTTTGGCTCCTTCTAGTAACATTTGAGCTGGCACGGAGCAGCAAGCAAGCACGGAGCATTCAGAAGCAAACACTGACTGACCAACGCACTATGTGTGATTCAGAAAGAAGGAACACGGAACACATGTGGACTGCCGCGGCCGTCGATCCACCTTCGCCGCCGGCCGGCCGCCCGCCCACATGTGGTCATCTCCGCGTGGCCTCCGTCTCCTCACCCAAGTACCCAGCACGGAAGCGCCGCCCGGACCTCTTGGCCTCCGCGGCCATTGCCGCCGAGCTCTGTGTCCGTATCGTATAATCAGCCCCATCACGCATGCCCAAATCAAAACCCCGGTAAAAGAACGATCAAGGGAACGTACATTCTTGCGCGTACCATCTTTGATTAGGTAGTTGAAGAGAGGTGGTGCCGGCCTTGAGCCCGCGCCGGTTCCCCTGCCGCCGCCATGGATGCCCACAGGCGGCGGCGCTGGAGGAGCTGTGATTTTGGGGCACCCTTATTTCTCGCTTTAAGCGAGCACAGGGGGATGCCTCGCGTCGAGGGGAGCCCAGATGGGCCGGCCCAGTCGCGCGGGAGGCAACGGCTTGTTTTTTTTTGGCTCTTTTTTCTGTTCTCGTTTTTGCTTTTTTCGTACTTTTCTCTATACTTTACAATATTTTACATATATATATATATATATATATATATATATATATATATATGCAAAAAACACTCTTCAAAAACACATTTAAAAATGTTGAATAGTATTAAAAATGTTAAAAAAATATTTAAAAAATGTTGAACAAGTATTCGAAACTTTTGAATAAGTATTTGACAAATGTTGAATAAGTATTGCAGATTGTTGAATGAGTATTTGAAAAATATTGAACGATTATTAGAAAATTTTGAATAAGTATTAAAAATGTTGAAAATGTATTTGAAATTTTTTGAACATGTATTTGAAAAATATTGAATTCGTATTAAAATGTTGACCAAGTATTTAGAAAATGTTGAATAGGCATTCGGACAATGTTGAACGTGTATACAAAATTGTTGATCACTTGTTAAAAAAATGTTTTTGACATATACGAAAATATAAGTGAAAACGAAAACAAACATAAGAAAAAAAGGAAAAAATGGAGAAGAAATGTTGGATGCGTATTTGAAAAATGTTGTTGACATATACAAAAAAATGTAGAATAATAACCAAAAGAGCAAAGAAACCCGAAAATAGAAACAAAATAAACACTGGAAAAATAAACAAAGAAACAAAATGCAAAAAAGAATGAAAAATCGGAGAAGAAAAAAGAAAAGAGAATTAAAATAACAGAAAGAAAAAGGAGAATAAAGAAAGCCAAAGAAAATAGAAGGAAAATTAAAAAAAACTGGAAAAACTGAGAAAGAAAATGAAAAAAGGCTCAACTCACATAAAGCAGGTCGTGTCCCTTGTACACTAATCCGCTTTAGAAGAAGCGGCTATTCTATTGGACTGCTTGGCTGTAAAGCCTATAAGTAAGAACTCTGGGAAAGAAATCCGAACTCCAAGGCGAGCGCACAACGAGGAATTTTCCATACTAGATCGACTCAACATTACCGAGTCTACTCTGAGACTCTCTTCTCTTCATGGTTGGTTGTAAAAAGAGAGTCACTTTAGTCCCCAACCCCTTGTACTAACCACTAGTGGAACGTGGTCGTAGTGGCTAGCAGCGCGCTTGTTATCGCTTGCCAGGGATCAATCCTCTTGTCTTTTACTTTAGTGCATGCGAACGGCGAATGGGCCGGCCCAGTTACTTCAAACCTTCATCAAGACTTCTCTGGCAACTCGCTCAAGGGGATAAATAGTCGTTGCGGTGAATTTGAGCGACATGCCAAATCTTGCTGGGCTGCAATGTAGTCCAAGTTCACACCGTATCCCAAGTTGAAGATAGTCCCCTCGAAAAAAAATTCTAAGATCCGCCCGCTGGCGAATCCTATTTGGCGTTGCATGCGCTCGTTAATGTGTATTCTGCAAACAGGCACCTGCAGCCACGTTTATTGGGCTCGGCCCATTAGTACTTTTTTTTTCTGTTTTCAAAGAAGTAAAAAATGCGCGGGTAGAGGGGATCTAACCCGCGACCCCTTCGCAGCAAGGGTTACATACTAACGATCACGCCACCATACAGCTTGTGCAAGTCTATTTCCCTTCTTTCTTTTATTTACTTCTTCAGTTTGTTTTGTTTTTTTATCCTTTTCTGTTTGCTTTAATGCATGATTTTTTCTCAAATTTCATAAACCTTTTTTCTAAATTGATGAAATTTTTAAATTAGATTATTTTTAAGAAATTTGAGAACATTTTTACAAATTTGATGAACTTTTTTCAATTTTGATGAACTTTTTAAAAAATGTTGAACTTTTATTCAAATTTGATGAACAGTTTTTTCAAATTTGATTATTTTTTTGTTGAAAATCAATGAAGTTTTTACAAAATCAATGAACTTTTTTTGAAATCAATGAACTTCTTTCAAATTTGATGATTTTTTTTCTAATCGATCAAATTTTTTGTTTCAAATTTGATGAACCTTTTTCATTAAAAAATCAACTTTTCGAAAAAATGAATAGTTCAAAAATGCGTAATAAATACCACGACTCTTATGGTTCTTAAAGTGTCCGCGTTTGCCATAAATCACTACTCCCTCTCTCAGTTTTCAGGGCGTGCGCGTACCCCTAGGTCGTTAGTTTGACCAACCTAATACAAATCATATATTACAAAAAATATACCAATATAAACTTCAGATGCTCTATTTTCGAACGATATAATTTTTGTGTTATATAGTTTATATTAGGGTGATCAAATTGGCAACCTAGGTATACACGTAGGACTTGTAAATGGAAACGGAGGTAGTAGTCTTCTGGTGGTGTAGTTATTAGCTGAGTAATCCTGCAATACAGAGGCGCGGGTTCGAGTCGTCGTTCTTACGCATTTATTGCGTTTTTGTCACGAGACGTTTACTGCTCTTCTTTCGTCCGTGGGCCGGTGCAGTAGCATTGCCAGTAGGCGCCGGCTCGCTCCCAGGCACTGAACGCACCAAATAGGAGCTCCCCGCCCGCTCGGGAACATCGCCTGAAGCGTGCGCGACCAGGCCGGCCCATAACTGTAGTAGTGAGTTCATTTTTTTCTCTCCGTGTATTTTTTTCTTTAAACTTTTTCAATGTTAGGGTCGGATTTTTCCTTTGTCGTTTTTTTGTATGCTTTTACTGTTTGGGTTGGGTTTTCTTGTTTTTTTTTCTATACATGGTTTTTCATTTCTTCACCACTTTTATTCCTTTTTTTCTTCATTACATTGTTTTTTCACCGATTTTCTTAGGGTTTTCTTTTTCTTCTTCTTTATATATTCGTTTTCTTCGTTTCTTTCTAGGTTTCTTAGTTCTCTTTGCCTTTATTTTTTTCTTGCCTGTTTTCATTGGTTTTTTCTGTTCTTTCTTATATCTTAATTTTTGGTTTTCTTTTGTTTCTTCCTTGTTTTTCATCGATTTTATTTGTTTCTTTCTTAGTTTTCACAATTTTTCAAACGCATGCCATATTTTTTTCTTCCTAAATACGAGTTTTGAACACTTTTTTGAATACATGGTCAAATACACACTGGATTTTAATGGAGTTAATATTTTATCAAACACAATGTATATTTTTCGTATACATCAACAAGATTTTTATATACATGTTTAACATTTTAAAAACAAAATTATCTTCTTGAAATATATTTTATTTCATGTCTAATTTTACTCAGTGTATGTTGCACATTTTTTATACATTAGTAACATTTTTGTACACGTTTAAAATTTTTAAATACCTGATCGATATTTTTTCATACACAATGTATATTATTTGTATACGTTTTTCATGTATACAAGAAAAATTTTTCAACATAGATTTAACTTTTTCAAATGCTTGATTTTTTAATACATGATAGACATTTTTTCATACATGGTGTATATTATTTGTATAAATTTTTCCTATACGTGAGAAACATTTTTCCCATACAGATTAACTTTTGTCTAATGCTTGATTGACTTTCTCAAATACTTAATTAGCACTTTTCAAATTCTTGATTAAAATTTTCTAAAATACATGACCAACTTTTTCATACACATTGTATATATTTTTGGTACACGTGGGAAATATGTTTATACACATTTAATATTTTATTAGCATTTTTTAAATTTTATGTAAAGTGACATATAGGCTCACACTTTCTTATTCAGCGCCTTATATGCGTGAGAACTATATCTCACTTATATAAATATTTTCCCTGGTCCCACCTGATACCTTTTTTTAGACAACCACGCTAAGCTTTATTCATATCATAACGTTTACAGGTAGAAAAAGAAGTTCCCTAGGTTGGCTTAACCAAACATTGCGATTGTTAGGACCGAGCTTATATCGACCAGAGGGGGGGAGGGGAAATGGGAGATTCAAAAAATTCTTTTGAATGTTTTCAATTGAACCCAATCACAACAGCGGAATAAGTTTAGTAGATCTGAAACTAATCAAGCACCTTACTAAGGAGCAAATCTTTGAAGGAAAGAAGTGATAATTATTCGAGCATAGTATATCATAGGCTTGAAAATAGTGATGGTAATGCAGTAGGCTATCAAATGAAGTAGCATGGGAAGACGTTCAATAGCAGTGTAATGAAAGGAATACCAACAAGGAAAACAAGAGTGACACCGAATGATAAAAGAACTAAACAGATAGTAACGATCAGAGCACGGACAAACAATAATAGATCAGATAATACTATCGTCGCAGAGCACGAAAGATAACCGCTGAATGAAATACAGAAGGATGAAGTGAACCAGCGGTGCTCGATGGCGACAGAAGGATTTGGTAGACCAGTTCGCCCTTTTGCCAAAGGGCTACGTCTGGTTGGAGGGACTTGTGATTGAACACATGAGCAAACCTCTCTCCGTTCTATTCTCCTTCAACTAGGAGCTGATCAGAGTCCAGTCAATTTTACTCATGGTAGATACTTGTCGGCGATCTCCAAACCCTCGGCAGACTTCTTCGCAAACCATAACGTCTCTTGGTTGCTGAAGACTTTGCTTGGTGAAGACAATTACTCTTGCTAGTCAAGCTGACACCTATCCGTCTAGAGAGTGTGCAACTTTCAAGAGTAATAGGTACAAGAACCCTAGCTCATGTTGGGAAACGTAGCATGCAATTTCAAAAAAAATTCCTACGCTCAGGCAAGATCTATTTAGGAGATGCATATCAACGCGAGGGGGAGAGTGTGTCCACGTACCCTCGTAGAACAAAAATGGAAGCGTTTGCTTAACGCGGTTGATGTAGTCGAACGTCTTCTCGTTCCGACTGATCGAGTACCGAACATACGACACCTCCGAGTTCTGCACACGTTCAGTGTGATGACGTCCCTCGAGCTCTTGATCCAGCAGAGGGTCGAAGGAGTAGATGAGTTCCGTCAGCATGACGGCGTGGTGACGGTGATGGTGATGTGATCCGCGCAGGGCTTCGCCTAAGCACCGCGAGAATATGACCGGAGGCGTAAACTGTGGAGGGGGCCTGCACACGGATTGGAGTAATTGGTGTGTCCTCTAGCCCCCCGTATATAAAGGAGGGAGGGAGAGGAGGTCGGCCTAGGCGCGCCCCAAGTGGGAAGGAGTCCCACTTGGACTCCTAGTTGGATTCGCCTCCCTTCCTTTTACCGGAGGGGGAAAGGGGGAAGGAGTGGGAGAGGGAGAAGGAAAGGGGGGCGCCGCCCCTCCCCTAGTCTAATTCGGACTCCTCCCATGGGGGAGGCGCCACACCCACATGGGCTGGTTTACCTCCCTCCTATGGCCCATATCTTTCCCTGGGGGGGTTCCGGTAACCCCTCCGGTACTCCGGTATGTACCCGATGCACTCCAGAACCCTTCCGGTGTCCGAATACTACCTTCCAATATATCAATATTTACCTCTCAACCATTTCGAGACTCCTCGTCATGTCCGTGATCTCATCCGGGACTCCGAACAACCTTCTCTCACCAAAACACATAACTCATATAATACATATCATCATCGAACGTTAAGCGTGCGGACCCTACGAGTTCGAGAACTATGTAGACATGACCGAGACACCTCTCCGGTCAATAACCAATAGCGGAACCTGGATGCAGATATTGGTTCCCACATATTATACGAATCGAACCGCAATGTCAACATACGTTATTCCCTTTGTCATCGGTATGTTACTTGCCCGAGATTCGATCGTCGGTATCTCCATACCTAGTTGAATCTCGTTATCGACAAGTCTCTTTACTCGTTCCGTAATGAATCATCCCGCAACTAACTCATTAGTCACATTGCTCACAAGGCTTCATATGATGTGCATTACCGAGAGGGCCCAGAGATACCTCTCCGATACTCGGAGTGACAAATCCTAATCTCGATCTATGCCAACTCAACAAACACCTTCGGAGATACCTGTAGAGCATCTTTATAATCACCCAGTTACGTTGTGACGTTTGATAGCACACAAGGCATTCCTCTGGTGTCCTGGAGTTGCATAATCTCATAGTCGGAGGAATATATATTTGACATGAAGAAAGCAGTAGCAATAAAACTGAACGATCATTATGCTAAGCTAACGGATGGGTCTTGTCCATCACATCATTCTTCTAATGATGTGATCCCGTTCATCAAATGACAACACATGTCCATGGCTAGGAAACTTAACCATCTTTGATCAACGAGCTAGTCAAGTAGAGGCATACTAGGGACACAATGTTTTGTCTATGTATTCACACATGTATCAAGTTTTTGGTTAATACAATTCTAGCATGAATAATAAACATTTATCATGAATAAGGAAATATAAAATAACAACTTTATTATTGCCTCTAGGGCATATTTCCTTCAGCTCAGAACTACTATGATGCTCAACCCACTATCCAAGTTTCAACTCTTCGTTTTTCTCTTGGTGGATTTTAAACCCAAATCTCTCGGAGGGGAGATCCTCAATCAATCTTCTTAAAAATCTTAAGCGGAGCAGCCAACGGACAACGTTGAAGCGGGGTGGCTATTTATAGTCGCAGGTTTCCCTGATGGGAAATGACCAAATTGGACATGCAGATCAGCCAATGGCCGAACGACACGATTCTAACGGCCGAAAATTTGAGCGCAACGATAACATTCCTTGTGAAGCAAGAAATGCTAACTCCCTAGTCTAAAAGATATCTCCTGCAGCACCGAAGAACAATGTCTTCTAATGGTAGATAATCACTCGAAGCATAAAGAGATTTCTCTCAGTCTTTCATAGGTTTCGGCTATGCATCACAAAGGACCTAGGCTTTGAGAACCTATAACCCTCTTAATAGTACGGAGATCCTATGAATCAAAAGAGAGAAATAAGAACAGCAAAATAAATGCTACATCTTTACTTCGTCTATAACTTCTCGACTGCAGTCAATTCTTTGGACAACACCGAACATGTATTGCTTCACATTAGCAATAATTTTAAGGGGTCAACTCCCAACTCAGTCTTCTCGCAAACACATCTTCAAAAAATGTAGCTTATCCTTCTTTGCAACGCAGATATTCTTCGGTGAAGTTCCTCGAACTTGATACTGGATATAGCATTCTCTTCGGGCTTGCATGGACTATTTCTCTCTGTGTGCACTAGCAAACAAAATAGTCCATGCATGTTTCTAGCAACAATCTCCAAAATAGAAGGGGGCAAGACTTTGCACCAACAATCTCCCCCTTTTTGGAGGATTGTTGACAAAACAGAACACATCAAAAGGTAGATGAAAGGTAATGGAATGTATTGCGAAGGAGAATTAAATAGCGAGAGATAATCACAAAGATGAAACACGTTCCCCCCGAAGGTATGCATCTTACTAAAGATTTTGACTAAAGTCATGCATATGTATGTAAGTAGAAAGAAGGCGATGTGAATCTTCGCTTGTGGGGCATTGATAGTATATATCATTCGTTGACTTCGTCAATGCACTCGATAACGTCTGAGATGTTTCATGCGAAACGAAAAGAAGATTTGTTAAAGAGTATGCATATTTTGAAATGATTTGTCGTAGAAGTAAGCCATGAAGATTTTCTCAAAGCACATTTTGAATCCACACGAGATAAATGACTACCCTACAAAGTTAGACAGACATATAATTTCAGAGCAACGTGTGTATGAGAATATTGCTTGAGATAGATATGCTTTTGAGTGTATTGTCCTGCATGTTAGAGATCGAAGAAAAATCATGACAGGAAATACGTATCAACGAGACAAATTCATTTCGCTTTAGAGAAGCGAGGATTTTAATCCTCTCCTAACTGCCATAGCTTCCTCTACAAGTAATATAATTGATCATAATTATTGCATGAGGATAAAAATCTGATTGCACTTGCAAACAAAGATACGAGGGAAAATATGGCATTGTAGGGGGATTATTAACGTTACATGATGGCAAGATTTTCCAACACCACATGCAGTGCTGTAAGGTTTCATGACCACTTAAGCAAAAAAACTGCAGAAAACCAAACTATTCGAAGAGAAGCAAATGGTGAAAGCAAATCCCCTGCAAATGACATGCACATCTATATTCTCGATGTTCATCTCCCCCTTTTTGTCAACAAGTGGCAAAAAGGAATGAGAGCACACGAGGAACTACTCGTCTGAAGAACCCTTAGAACTCAAACTATTCGGTGAATCAGAATGAGCAATGGTGGAGGCTGAGGCTGGAGCAGGGCTACCATCTTTGGCTTCGGGATCAGCTTCAGGATCTTCAGAGTGAGGAACATCTGAATTGTAAATTAGGGTGCATGAAGTGTCTTCAATCTCATCATCGGGCTCGACAAACAACATATCAGTGGAATCAGACCTCCGAGGCAGAACTGGAGTTTGTCTTCTGATGCGAGGAACATCAAACATCACCAAATAATCATAATTCTTCTCAATGCCCTTGGCAGTGA
This sequence comes from Triticum aestivum, assembly GCF_018294505.1. Taxonomy (NCBI): domain Eukaryota; kingdom Viridiplantae; phylum Streptophyta; class Magnoliopsida; order Poales; family Poaceae; genus Triticum; species Triticum aestivum. Next base: position 285,373,678 of record NC_057807.1, read on the forward strand.
GCTGCTTGCGAGTATAATGCTTATGCAGAAGAATCCAGGAGCGCTTTTTCTGCAGAAGAGCTTGGCGAGCATAGTTGTGAAGCAAATTAATCTCAGCCATCATCTCAACTTTCACTTTGTGGACGATCTTGATATGGCTCTCAAGTGTGTGCTGAGTGCGAAGACAAACTTCATATAGTGAGGGATTTTCCTCTCAAGGAATTTCAATAGTGGCCTTCTTAACCTTTGGAGCACGAGCTGAAATAGAGGCAGTGGCATCACTTGGTGTTTTTCCTTTGCCTATATCCTTGACAATCCGAAGTGTGTCACGGATTGGTGGAGTGAAAACTTTCGGCACATGAGGGCAAAATAATTTATTCCCGGTAAGTTGCTCAATGGCATGCATAATCCATGGTGCATACAGTTTCAAAGCTTGAGTGCCATTAGCTGCATATGCCAAGTACCGAATAAATAGATCAGGAAGATCAAACCAAATGCCAAGTGAAATTGCACGAAGTGCATTTGCTATGATGCCGCCAATGGTTTTGGGTCGGTTAGTAGGGGTGACTGAGTTGCATGGAATGTAGAACAAGACTTTGGTCTCATATGCAAGATTCATTGGATTACCTTCAGTACAAGCATCTCTAACAAGCTCGGGGTCCATAAGCAGATGAATTTTAGCTTCAGATACTTCCCATCAAATGCAGTCGGTGTTCTCGAGACTCATCAAATTCAAAGCAAGGAAGATTCAACAAAGCCAATAATTGATCTGCGGAGCACATGATCTTTTCTTCTTCCGTCATCCATTCAAGAACCCATGTACTGATGTCTGCAAGGTCTCCTGAGATATACAAGGTTGCATGGAATTCAAGAACAACTTCTCGATTCCAACCATGATTGAAGCACAGTAATCCTTTCAAGAAAGCTTGCTCAATTTTCTCAATGGTTCGGTGAAATCAGGGCAATCTCTCGAGTTCGGCAAAGTCCAGCACCTTATGCTTGAGTATGTGATTCTTGCTATACAGAATTCGCGCATAGTAGACTGCATGTTCCTTGGTCCAGAATCTTGGCGACAAAGTTGTTTGCTCTCCTTCATATGGACTGGTGCCAAAGAATGCAAGTTTTGAATGATGAAATTGCTCATTAAATGCTGGACCATTCGGGCCATCTTCGACAGGAAACATTGGGAATGTTTCCAAAGGATTTCTCAGATAAACTTCTTTGGCATGGGGTTATGTCCAAACATCATCAGGTGCAGGCATGTCTTCTTCGATAGGCTTAAGAGGAGTGTGTGGCTTCCTCGATTTTCCATGGGTCGATGGTTTTGAGGAACTTGAAGAACCATCTTTTTTGCTCGCTGGAACTCCTTCAGCAGCTTTCTACCTTTTGGACACTAGGGTCTTTTCTTTCTTCTGATCGTATGGAGGCACAATGACCTCATGCTCAGAGACTTGTGAGACAATTGGTGGTGCAATCACTTCTTGAGCCATCTACTCGTCATGTTTCTTTTCTTCCCCTTCCATCTAAGAAGCAATGGAATGAGGAGCAGGATCAACATCCATCTTGGTGGGAGAACCAGATGATGTGACCGGGTGTGTTCTCCTTTTGGAAGCATTTGGCTCCCCTCAATCTTGTCATTCTCCTCCTTATTGGGACCGGAGGGCTCAGCCTATGCGGGAGGCACATGGCCGGGTATGCCGGGCGCCCGTTTGGTGTCGCGGAACCCTGCACACATCGTTCGGGGCCGTATGTGGAAACCTCGGCCGGTCTCCCTGCGGATGGAACCTGAATAGGCGATAAACCTAGACTAGAGACTTGAGTGTTTAGGTAGGCCGTGGCCGACACCCTCGTTGGGCTTCCGCTTGAAGGTTGCCGAGTACATGTCGTGTAAACGGCGGTAAGTGGTGAGAGCGTGTGTGAAGAAGTACACCCCTGCAGGGTTAACATCATCTATTCGAATAGCCGCGTCCGTGGTAAAGGATCTCTGGGTTGCCTATACAGTGCATAGACAAGTGAAAGTGGATACTCTAAAATGCGCAAGATAAGCGTGAGTGCTATGGATGGCCTTCTCGTAGGGAGACGGGAACGGATCCATAGTGGTGTACTGATATGGTGAATATGTGGACTCGTGTGCGCCACCTCAAAAGAGTTACTTGCAGTCGTAATTCAGGATAGCCACCGAGTCAAAGCTGGCTTGCTGCAGTTAAACCCCACCAACCCTTTGTTGATAATGATGCATATGTAGTTAGTTCTGATGTAAGTCTTGTTGGGTACATTTGTACTCACGTTTGCTTAATTTATGTTTTTGCAGAGAGATTTCAGTCTCGCTAGTAGTTCCGCTTGGACTTCGACGTTTAGCTTGCTACCTCAGCTACGATCTTGTGCCCTTGGCAGGATCTGGTAGATAGTCAGGCTTCTTAGCCCTTTTCATTTGTAGATGTCTGTACCCATACATGTTAAGCTTCCTCATGTGTTTGACTTGTATATATGCTCTGAATGTTGGGTCTTGGGACCCATGTTTGTAAAATCTCGCTCCTCGGAGCCTATTGAATAAATACTTTATGTCATAGAGTTATGTTGTGATGCCATGTTGTATTTGCACATATCGAGCATATTCTGTGTATGATTTGGAATGCTTGGTATGTGTGGGATCCGACAACCTAGTTGTTTATTCTTGGTAGCCTCTCTTACCGTGAAATGTCTCCTAGTGCTTCCACTGAGCCATGGTAGCTTGTTAATGCTCCGGAACACTTAGGCTGGCCGGCATGTGTCCTTCTTCATTCCTGTGTCTGTCCCTTTCGGGGAAATGTCACACATTGTTCCTTTAAGTCCCTGTAGCTTGCTATGACTTGGGTTCATTCGTTGATGATTGACACATTCGTTGCTGGGTCACGTATGCCTGTCCCTGTAAGTTAGCGCCACCTTGGGTTTATGACTAGAGCGGCACTATCATATACGTGAGCCAAAAGGCGCAAATGGTCCCGTGCATGAGGAATACCGTGCGTGAGGCCACAAAGCGATATGATGTGTTACATGCTAGATCGGTGTGACTTAGAATCAGGGTCCTGATAGCTTTTTGGAGGCGATGAATCTACCTTCTCAATTCCAATTTCTTCATCAGTCTCATCATCTGGGGCTTGCTACTTGGGCGACGCATTTTCCTTGTTAGACTTTGATGTTGCTTGAACTACGTTGGTATTTCCCCAAAGAGGAAGGGATGATGCAACACAACTACGGTAGGTATTTCCCTCAGTTATGAAACCAAGTCCGAACCAGTAGGAGAACCAAGCAACACTATGTAAACAGTACCTATACACAAAGAACAAATATTTGCAACCCGACGTGTAAAGGGGTTGTCAATCCTTCTCGGGTAACAGTGCCAGAAATTGTCAAGTTGACGGGATAAAATTTGTGGTAGATTGATAGATGCAAATAACGGCAAATAAAATTTAGCGATGTATTTTTGCATTATTTATAATATAGATCTGAAAATAAAAGATGCAAATAAAGAAAAAGGCAAATAGCAATATAGATCTACAAATATATGATGGGAAAATAGACCCGGGGGCCGTAGATTTCACTAGTGGCTTCTCTCAAGAAAATAGCACATGGTAGGTAAGCAAATTACTATTGGGCAATTGATAGAACATCGAATAATTATGACGATATCCAGGCAATGATCATTATATAGGCATCACGTCCAAGATTACTAGACCGACTCCTGCCTGCATCTACTACTATTACTCCACACATCGACCGCTATCCAGCATGCATCTAGTGTATTAAGTTCACAGAGAAACGAAGTAATGCAATAAGAACGATGACATGATGTAGACGTGATCTATTCATGTAGGAATAGCCCCATCCTGTTATCCTTAATAGCAACGATACATGCGTGTCTTGCTGCCCCTTCTGTCACTGGGAAAGAACACCACACGACCGAACCCATCACAAAGCACCTCTTCCCATGGCAAGAAAAATCGATCTAGTCGGCCTAAATAAACCAAAGATTCGAAGAAGAAATACGAGGCTATAAGTAATCATGCATGTAAGAGATCAAAGAAGACTCAGATTACTTTCATGGATATAGATCTGATCATAAACTCAAAGTTCATCGGATCCCAACAAACACACCGCAAAAAGAGTTACATCAAATAGATCTCCAAGAGACCATTGTATTGAGAATCAAAAAGAGAGAAGAAGCCATCTAGCTACTACCTACGGACCCATATGTCTTTGATGAACTATTCATGCATCATCGAAGACGCACCAATGAGGATGATGAACCCCTCCATGATGGTGTCTAGATTGGATCTCGTGGTTTTGGAACTTGCAGCGACTGGAATTGTTTTTCGTCGACTCCCCTTGGGTTTCTGGAATATTGGGGTATTTATAGAGCAAAGAGGTGGTGCGGGAGGCCACCGAGGTGGGAACAACCCATCTGGGTGCGCTTGGGCCTCCAGGCGCGCCTTGGTGGGTTGTGCCCCCCTCGGGGCTCCCCTCTGGTTCTTTGGCCCATGTGGTGTCTTCTGGTCCAAAAAAAATCTCCAAAAAGTTTTGTTGCGTTTGGACTTCGTTTGGTACTAATATTTTGCAAAGTAAAAAACAAGCAAAAAATAGCAACTGGCATCGGGCACTATGTCAATAGGTTAGTCCCAAAAATGATATAAAGTTGCTATAAAATGATTGTAAAACATCCAAGAATGGTAATATAACAACATGGAACAATAAAAAGTTATTGATACGTTGGAGACGTATCAACATACCCAAGCTTAATTCCTACTCGTCCTCGAGTAGGTAAATGATAAAAACAGAATTTTGATGTGGAATGCTGCCTAACATGTTCATCATATATTCTTTTCTTTTGTAGCATGGACATTTGGACTTTTATATGGTTCAAAGTAATAGTCTACTTTTGACATGAATATTTCAATACTCAAGCATATCAACAAGCAACCATGTCTTTCAAAATATCAACACTAAAGCAAGTTATCCATAGACCATCATGCTCAATCATTGATCCATTCATGAAACACACTCGCATATTAGCTACATCCAATGGTCAAGTATGATCATAGTGCCCCTTAGTTGGTGCTTTATAAGAGAAGATGGAGACTCAAATAAAAATAAAAATTGCATAAAGTAAATAGATTGGCACTTTGCAGAGGGAAGTAGTGATTTGTAGAGGTGCCATAACTCAAAGCTTAAATTGATAGATATTTTTTGAGAGGCATACTTTTTCGTCAACAAAAACGACCATTCTTTCACAATCCATGGCTAGCCGTATCCACGGGTGCCTTCCATACCAACACTTTCCAAGGAATTTATTATTTGACAACATAAAGTAAATTTCTTTTTCATTTCGGGACCGGGCATCCCTATTACCGTCGTACTCTCGTGCAATGACAAGTGAATAAACACTCATCTTGAGAATAACACATCTAGCATGAAAAATTGCGGTACGAGCACACAAAAAGGAAATTTATTTTGAAAATTAGAGATGGCACATACAAATTTGCTTAGAACAGCATGGAAGTACCGCATCTAGGTAGGTATGGTGGACTCGTATGGCAAAACTAGGTTTAAGGATTTTGGATGCACAAGTAGTATTTCTACTTAGTACAAGTGGATGCTAGTAAAAAGATTGAGAAGCAACCAACCAAGAAACAAAAAATCACATAAGCGAGCATTAAGCATAACTAACACCGAACAATGCACCACAAGTAGGATGTAATTTCATTGCATATCTATTGACTTTCGTTCTTGCATAGGGAATCACAAACCTTAACACCAATATTCTTACTAAAGGATAATTACTCACCAATATGACTCACATATCACTATCATCATATGCCAAAACTATTACAAAGAATCAAGTTTAATTTGTCCAATGATCTTTATGAAAGTTTTTATTAGGGCCATTTGCATTTCTATCCCTAACTCGAACCACCTAATCATATATACCCCTAATTCGAAAGCCTGCTCAAATTTGCCCCTCCGCCGTTAGGTGCCCTTACAGAAATGCCCTTCTGCACCGTTACCGTCCGGTCAAACAACTTTGACCGTCCTGAAAAAATAGCAAAAAAAATTTAAAAAGTCTAAAATTTTGTGAGTTTGAAGATACTCATGTGCGCAAGGTGTGTGCAAATTTTTGTGCTATTTGGACATTCGAGGAGCTCGTGGCGAGGAAAAACATTTAACATGCACACTTGTGAACAGTAAATTTGAAATAAAATAGCAAGAAAATTCAAAAAAATATGAAAAATTTTGGCATCAAAGAGGCTTGGGTGCACAAGGTGCTCGCAAGTTTTTGTGATCAAATGACATGCGAGGAGCTCTAGCAAGAAAAAACAAAATAGTCATTTTTTCCCAAGTTTTTTCTCAAGCCAAATTTTGTTTTTTTTCTCCACAAGCCCCTCCAATGTCCAAACACAACAAAAATTTGCACGCAGCTTGTAGACTATAGGCTCTTTGATGCCAAAAAAATTCATTTTTTTTTAATTTTCTTGCTATTTTTTGAATTTATTATTCACAGGCTTACATATTTATTGTTTTTCCTTTGACACGAGCTCCTGGAATGCCCAAACAGCACGAAAATTTGCACGCACCTTACGAACCTGAGTATCTTTGATCTCACAAATTTTCAGATTTTTTAGAACTTTTTGGCTATTTTTTTCAGGACGGTCAATGCCCTTTGACCAGCTTTGACCTGCTTTGACCGGACGGTAACGGCACAGAAGGGCATTTCTGTAAGTGCGCCTAACGGCGGAGGGGCAAATTTGAGCAGGCTTTGAAATTAGGGGTAAATCTGAGAGTGGGCGCAAATTAGGGGCATAGAGGTAAATGTCCCTTTTTATTATATCCCTCTTGAATATCTATCAATTTGGGACTAGTTTCATATATTGCAATTGCTTTGACAAGCTCAAACATATCTAAGTGAAGAACATGAGCATAAAAAATTTCGTCTCTCAAAATAATATAAGTGAAGCATGAGAGAATTTCTTCAAAATTACTAACTCTCAAATAAATCTAAGTGAAGCATGAGAGCATTTCTTTAGGAATATTAAAGCACACCATGCTCTAAAATATATAAGTGAAGCACTAGAGCAATTCCATAGCTTAATTTTTTAAGTGAAGCATAAAGAGCAATTCTAATAAATCATAACATAATTTTGGATCTCTCAAATATGTGTGTCCAGCAAGGATACTTGTGACAAACTAAAAATCAAAACAAGCAACGACTCAAATAATACAAGAGCTCCAAGCAAAACTCATGATATGTGACGAATAAAAATATAGCTCCAAGTAAAATACCGATGGTCGTTAGAAGAAAGAGGGGATGCCACTCAGGGCATCCCCAAGATTAGTTGCTTGTTTCTCCTTGAATATTATCTTGGGGTGCCATGGGGCATCCCCAAGCTTAGGCTCTTGCTACTCCTTATTCCTTCATCCATCGTGATCTCACCCAAAACTTGAAAAATTCAATCACACAAAACTTAACAAAACCTTTGTGAGATCCATTAGTATAAGAAGGCAAATTGATAGGTCTCCAACATATCTATAATTTTTGATTGTTCCATGCTATTATATTATCTGTTTTGGATGTTTTATATGCATTAATATACTATTTTATATCATTTTTTGGGACTAACCTATTAACCTAGTGCCCAGTGCCAGTTGCCACTTTTTTCCTTGTTTTTGGCTTTTTCAGAAAGGAGTATCAAACGGAGTCCAAACAGAATAAAACTTTCGTGATGATTTTCTTGGACCAGAAGACACCCATGTAGCTTGGAGAGAGGGCCAGAGCAGTCCCGAGGAGCCCACAAGCCCTCAGGGCGCGCCCCCTGGCTTATGGCCCCCTCGAAAGTCCCCCAACCCTAATCTTTGCTCTATAAATTTCAAAATATTCCCAAACCATCAGAAGCGTCCAGCAAAATACTTTTCTACCGCCGCAAGCATCTGACCTCGTGAGATCCCATCTTGGGGCCTTTTCCGGCGATCTGTCGGAGGGGGATTCAATCACGGAGGGCCTCTACATCAACCTTGCCGCCCTACCGATGATGCGTGAGTAGTTTACCACAGACCGATGGGTCCATATCTAGTAGCTAGATGGCTTCTTCTCTCTCTTTAATCTTCAATACAATGTTCTCCTCAATGTTCTTGGAGTTCTATTAGATCTAATACTTTTTTGCGGTGTGTTTGTTGAGATCCGATGAATTGTGGATTTATGATCAGGTTATCTATGAATATTATTTGAGTCTCCTTTGAATTCTTATATGCATGATTTTATATCTTTGTATTTCTCTTCAAACTATCAATTTTGTTTGGCCAACTAGATTGGTTTTTCTTGCAATGGGAGAGGTGCTTATTTTTGGGTTCAATCTTGCGGTGTCCTCACCCAGTGACATAATAGGGGTAGCAAGGCACGTATTGTATTGTATCAAGGATAAAAAGATGGAGTTTACATCATATTGCTTGAGTTTATCCCTCTACATCATGTCATCTTACTTAAGGCGTTACTTTGTTCTTATGAACTTAATACTCTAGATGCATGTTGGATAGCGGTTGATGTGTGGAGTAATAGTAGTAGATCCAGGCAGGAGTTGGTCTACTTATCACGAACGTGATGCCTATATTCATGATCATTGCCTTTTATATCGTCATAACTTTGTGCTTTTCTATCAATTGCTCAACAGTAATTCGTTTACCCACATTATGCTTTCTTCAGGAGAGAAGCCTCTAGTGAAACCTATGCCCCTGGGTCTATTTTCCATTACATATTTTCAGATCTATAAACCAAAACCCCGAAAATACTCGCTGAGTTTTATTTACTTTTACTTTGTTTTACGTTTTAGTAGTCTTTTATATCCATCTCTATCAGATCTCATCCTTGCAAGTGACTGTGAAGGGATTGACAACCCCTTTATCACGTTGGGTGCAAGTGTTTGATTGTTTGTGCAGGTGCATAGATTGGAGACTTGCTTGTATCTCCAACTGGATTGATACCTTGATTCTCAAACCGAGGGGAATACTTATCTCTACTTTGCTGCATCACCCTTTCCTCTTCAAGGGAAAAACCAATGCAAGCTCAAGAAGTAGCAGGAAGAATTTCTGGCGCCGTTGCCGGCGAGGTTCTACATCAAGCCTACAAAGTACCCATCATAAACTCTCATCTCTTGCATTAAATTATTTGCCATTTTCCTCTTGTTTTCCTCTCCCCCACTTCTAAAACATTTTTAGAAAAACAAAAAAAACATTTGCCTTTTATTCGCCCTTATTCCATTCGTCTTTTCATTTGCTTGTGTGCTAGATTGCTTGGTTTGTCACGGTGACTCAAGAGAACACCAAGTTGTGTGAATTTTCCAACACTAATAATAATGATTTTATTAGTACTCCAGTTGCTCCCGCCACTAGTGCGGGACCTTATGAAATTAATGCCGCTTTGTTGAATCATGTTATGAAAGAATAATTTTCTGGCCTTCCTAGCGAAGATGTTGCATCCCAACTAAATACTTTGGTTGAGTTGTGTGATATGAAAAAGAAAAAAGATGTGGATAATGATATATTAAATTGAATCTATTTTCGTTCTCACTACGAGATCGTGCTAAAACTTGGTTTTCAACTTTGCCTAAAAATTAGTATTGATTCATGGAATAAGTGTAAAGATGCTTTTATTTCCAAGTATTTCCTCCCGCTAAGATCATCTCCCTTAGGAGCGATATAATGAATTTTAAGCAACTTGATCATGAACATGTTGCACAATCTTGGGAGAGGATGAAATTGATGATAAGAAATTGTCCTACTCATGGTTTAAGTTTGTAGATGATCATACAAAAAATTTATGCGGGATTGAATTTTGCATCTACTCCCTCCATTCCTAAATATGTGTATTTATAGATATTTCAACAAGTGACTACATACGGAGCAAAATGAGTGAATCTACACCCTAAAATATGTCTATATACATCCGTATGTGGTAGTCCATTTGAAATCTCTAAAAGACAAATATTTAGGAACAGATGGAGTAGAAATCTTTTGGATTCCGCCGAGGGTGGTACTTTTATGGAAATTAATCTAGGAGAAGCTACTAAACTCCTAGATAATATTATGGCAAATTACTCTCAATGGCATTACCGAAAGATCTTCCACTAGTAAAAAAGTGCATGCGATTGAAGAAAATAATATTTGAGTGGAAAGATGGATGAACTAATGAAATTGATTGCTAATAAGAGTGTTCCTATTAATCCTAGTGACATGCCTTTGTCCACTTTGATTGAGAATAATAATGAATCTATGGATGTGAATTTTGTTGGTAGGAACAATTTTGGCAACAACGCTTATAGAGGTAATTTTAATCCTAGGACGTTTCCTAGTAATTCCTCTAATAATTATGGTAATTCCTACAACAATTCTTATGGAAATTATAGTAATATACCCTCTGATCTTGAGAATAATATTAAATATTTTATAAATTCTCAAAAGAATTTCAATGCTATGGTAGAAGAAAAATTTCTTAAGATTGATGATTTGGCTAAGAACGTTGATAAAATTTCTCTTGAGATTGATTCTTTGAAGATGAGATGTATGCCACCCAAGCATGATATTAGTGAATCTCTAAAAGCTATTAAAATATCTATGGATGAATGTAAAGAAAGAACCGCTAGGATGCGTGCTAAGCAAGATTGGTTTGTAAAAGTGTGTTCTTCTATTTCTTGTGATAATAATGATGAAGACTTAAAGTGATTGGTGTGACTCCTATTGAATCTTTGTTTGCTAATATAAATCTTGATAAATATGGGATTGGAGATGTGTCAACTTTAGCTAGAAGGCGTCCCAATGATTTGGAGTTTAAAGATCTTAATGAAAAATTGATAAAAGTGGGATTGGAGAGGTTAAAACTTTAAGTTGCGATGAACCCACTATTTTGGATTTCAAGGAATTTAATTATGATAATTGTTCTTTTATAGATTTTATTTCCTTGTTGCAATCCATGTTGAATTCGCCTCATGCTTATAATCAAAATAAAGCTTTTACTAAACATATTGTTGATGCTATGATGAAATCGTTTGAAGAAAAACTTGAGTTGGAAGTTTCAATCCCTAGAAAGCTTTATGATGAGTGGGAACCTACTATTAAGATTAAAATTAAAGATTATGAGTGCTTTTCTTTGTGTGATTTGGGTGCTAGCATTTCCACTATTCTGAAAACTTTATGTGATGTGCTAGGTTTACATAAATTTGATGATTGTTCTTTGAATTTGCATCTAGCGGATTCCACTATTAAGAAACCCATGGGAAGGACTAATTATGTTCTTATTATTGCAAATAAGAATTATGTGCCCGTGGATTTTATTGTGCTTGATTAGATTGCGATCCTACATGTCCTATTATTCTTGGTAGACCTTTCCTTAAAACGATTGGTGCAATTATTGATATGAAAGAAGGAAACATTAGATTTCAATTTCCGTTAAGGAAGGGCATGGAGAACTTTACAAGAAAGAAAATTAAGTTGCCATATGAATCTATTATGAGGTCCACACATGGATTAAATACCAAAGATGACAATACCTAGATCGTTGCAATATGCCTAGCTAGGGGCGTTAACAATAGCGCTTGTTGGGAGGCAACCCAATTTTATTTTTGTTTTTACTTTTCTGCTCCTGTTTTCGAATAAATATATCATCTAGCCTCTGGTTAGATGTTTTTTCATGTTTTAAATTAGTCTTTGTGCCAAGTCAGACCTTTGGGATGATTTGGAAGAAAATTGATTTGATTTTGCTGAAAAACAGAAACTTTTCCGTCCAGTAGCAGAATTTTGATAGTTCACAGGCACGTGATCTGGTTCTGAAATTTTTACACAAGATTTATATACAAATTGACTAAGTTGTCCTAATTTGTCAGAATATCTGGAGTTACATAAGTGTACGAAGTTTCCGGATTACTACATACTGTTCTGTTTTAGACATATTCTATTTTTATTGTGTTCTTTGCTTATTTTGATGAATCCATGGATAGTATTTGGGGGTATGAACCATGGAGAAGTTGGAATACAGTAGATATAACACCATATTAAATTTAGAATGAGTTCACAATAGTACCTAAAGTGGTGATTTGCTTTTCTTATACTAACGAAGCTTATGAGTTTTCTGTTGAATTTTGTGTTGTGAAGTTTTCAAGTTTTGGGTAAAGATTTGATGGACAGTGGAATAATGAGTGGCAAGAGCCTAATCTTGGGGATGCATAAGGCACGCCAAGGTAATATTTAAGGACAACCAAGCATCTAAGCTTGGGTATGCCCCAGATGGCATCCCCTCTTTCATCTCCAATCCATCGGTAAATTTACTTGAGGCTGTATTTTTATTCACCACATGATATGTGTTTTGCTTGGAGTGTCTTGTATGATATGAGTATTTGCTTTTTAGTTTTCCACAATCATCCTTTCTATACACACCTTTTTAGAGTGGCACGCATTAATCATTAATTTATTAGAATACTCTATGTGCTTCACTTATATCTTTTGAGCTAGGAAGTTTTGCTCTAGTGCTTCACTTATATCTTTTGAGCTAGGCATCTTGCTCTAGTGCTTCACTTATATCTTTTTAGAGCACGGCAGTGGCTTTATTTTATAGAAATTTATGAACTCTCATGCTTCACTTATATTTTTTTGAGAGTCTTAAACGGCATGGTAATTTTCTTAGGTTATGACTTTAGTCCTAATATGATGGGCATCCAAGAGGGATATAATAAAAACTTTCATATAAGGTGCATTGAATAATATGAGAAGTTTGATTCCTTGCATTTATTTTGAGATATAAATATGGTAATATTAGAGTCATGCTAGTGAGTAATTGTGGATTGGTAGAAATATTTGTTTCAAAGTTTGTGATTCTCGTAGCATGAACTTAAGGTGAACCGTTATGTGATGAAGTCAGAGCATGATTTATTTTTTGATTGCCATCCTTTCTGTGGAGGTCGGGATCATGCGATGGTTAACTCCTACCAACCCTTCCCCTAGGAGCATGCATATTAGCACTTTGTTTCGACCAATATACTTTTGCAATAAGTATCTGAGTTCTTTATGACTAATATTGAGTCCATGGATTATACACACTCTCACCCTTCGACCATTGCTAGCCTCTCTAGTAACGCGCAACTTTTGCCGGTGCATTAAACCCACCATATGTCCTTCCTCAAAACAGCCATCATACCTACCTATTATGGCATTTCCATAGCCATTCCGAGATATATTGCCATGCAACTTCCACCGTTCCATTTATTATGCACACACCATCATTGTCATATTGTTCTCATATGCATCTGGCATTCATATAGAGTCATATTTTGTTCTAGCATTGAGTTGTAATCCTTGAGTTGTAAGTAAATAAAAGTGTGATGACCAACATTATTAGAGCATTGTCCCATGTGAGGAAAGGATGATGGAAGCTATGATTACCTCACACGTTGGGATGAGTCTCCTGACTTCAAAGAAAATAAAAGAGGCCAAAGAAGCCCAAATACAAAAAGAGAGGCCAAAGAAGCCCAAACAAAAAGAAAAAAGAGAAAAAAGGTGAGAGAAAAAGAGAGAAGGGACAATGTTACTATCCTTTTTCCACACTTGTGCTTCAAAGTAGCACCATGATCTTCATGATAGAGAGTCTCCTATTTTGTCACTTTCATATACTAGTGGGAATTTTTCATTATATAACTTGGCTTGTATATTTCAATGATGGGTGATAATCCACAAGTTGGGGATCGTTTGTAGCCTTATTTGATAAATAAGAGTGTCGAACCCAACGAGGAGCTAAAGGCAGAACAAATATTCCCTCAAGTTCTATCGACCACCGATACAAGTCTATGCACACTTGACGTTCGCTTTACCTAGAACAAGTATGAAACTAGAAGTACTTTGTAGGTGTGACAGGATAGGTTTGCAAGATAATAGAGAACAGGAAAATAAAAGTTAGGTACTGTTTAAATAGAAGTGCAAAAAGTAAATAAAGCGAGTGTAGAATTTGTAGAATTGTCCCTAGGAAATCGATACCAAGTACCGGTAATCATTATTGTAATTTTATATGAGGGAGAGGCATGAGCTAACATACTTTCTCTACTTTGATCATATGCACTTATGATTGGAACTCTAGCAAGCATCCGCAACTACTAAAGATCATTAAGGTCATAAACCCAACCACAACATTAAGTATCAAGTCCTCTTTACTCCCATACGCCATAACCCACTTATCCACGTTTAGGCTGCTGTCACCCCCGCAACATTGACAATAAGCAAACCATGAACATATTGCAACACCCTACAGCGGGGGCCCCTCACGTTTGCGCGAGAACGGAGGGCACCGTAGGACATCGCCAAAATAAAATATAAAATCATACCACCAAGATCACAATTAACCCACAGGACAACAAAAATCTACTCAAGTATCATAGGATGGCAACACATCATTGGATAATAATATGAAGCATAAGGCACCATGTTCAAGTAGAGGGTACAGTGGGTTGCGGGAGAGTGGACCGCTGAATATAGATGGGGGAAGGTGATGGTGTTATGGTAGCAAGATTGTTGATGTAGATCGCCGTCCCGATCGTTGCCCCGACGGCACTCCGGCGCCACCTGAAGCGAGGGGGGAGAGAGCCCCCCTCCTTCTTCTTCTTCTTCTTCCTTGGCCTGCCCCCTAGATAGGTGGAGAGTCCCCCCTCTGGTCCATAGTCTCCATGGTGGAGGAGGGGCGGGAGCCCCTCCGAGATTGGATCTCACTCTCTGTTCTCTTCTGTTTCGCGCTCTCCAGATCTGGCCGAAAACCATTTCTTATATTCCCGGAGATCCGTAACTCCGATTGCACCGATCTTTTTACACGATTTTTTTCTTGATATAAGCTTCCTTCCGCCCGAAGTAGAGATCTAACCGAAGTTGGAGGAGGGCAGCACCCACCACCACGAGCCAGGGGCCTGGGGCACGCCCTGGTGTATCGTGGTCCATGTGGGCCTCCGCTTGCGGTGATTCCAACTCCCCAAAATCACAAATATTCCAAATAATTCTCCGTGGAGTCGCATCACGTTTGGACTTTGTTTGATATGGATTTATGTGATACAAAAACAGGCAACAAACAAGAACTGGCATTGGGCACTAGGCACTGGATAAGTAAGTTAGTCCAAATAAATCATATAAAAAGTTGCCAAAAGTATGTAAAAGTTGAATAATATTGGCATGAAACAATCAAAAATTATAGATACGACGGAGACGTATCAGCATCCCCAAGCTTAATTCCTGCTCGTCGTCGAGTAGGTAAATGATAAAAAAGATAATTTTTGATGTGGAATGCTACCTAACATAAACTTGATCATATGTCTAGTCATGACATGAATATTAAGACATAAGTGATTCAAAGCAACAGTCTATAATTTGACATAAAGACATCAATACTCAAGCATCCCAACAAACAATCATGTCTTTCAAAATATCAACACTAAAGAAAGTTATCCCTACAAAATCATAGTCTTGTCATCCTCTGTCTTCTTAACACAAAGTATAAATCATGTACAACCCCGATGACAAGCTGAGCAATTGGTTCATACTTTTTAATGCGCTTCAGCTTTTTCAACCCTCACGCAATACATGAGCGCAAGCCATGGATATAGCACTACGGGTGGAAAAGAGTATGATGATAGGGGTAAATATAAAGAAGGCAAAAAAGTAAGAAAGTCTCACATCAATGTGGATAAGCAACGGGCTATGGAGATGCCCATCAATTGATGTCAACGTGAGGAGTAGGGATTGCCATGCAACGAATGCACTAAGAGCTATAAGTGTATGAAAGCTCCATATGAAAACTAAGTGGGTATGCAACTAATCCTGTAATGAAAAATTCCCACTAGTATATGAAAGTGACAACATATGAGACTCTCCATGTGAAACACATGGTGCTACTTTAAAGCACAAGTGTGGTAAAGGATACTAACAACGCCCCCTCTCTCTTTGTTTATTTTTTTATTTTTCTTTTTTTCTCTTTTTTTCCTTTTTTTCTCATTGTCCGGAGTCTCATCCCGACTTGTGGGGGAATCATAGTATCCATCATCCTTTCCTCACTGGGGCACTGCTCTAAAAATGATGATCATCACACTTCTATTTACTTATAACTCAAAAGGAATACAAATTACAACTCGATACCTATAACAAAATATGACTCTATATGAATGCCTCTGGCATGTACCAGGATGTGCAATGATCGATCTAGCGTAACATGTATGAAAAATGATGAACGATGGTTGAGCCACAACTACTATGCCAACTATATGATCATGCAAAGCAATATGACAATGAATGCTCAAGTCATCAAACGGAAGCGGTGGAAGTTGCATGGCAATATATCTCGGAATGTCCATGAAAAAGCCATAGTAGGTAGGTATGGTGGCTGTTTTGAGGAAGATATAATAAGGCTTATGTGTGATAGAGTGTATCATATCACGGGGTTTGGATGCACCTGCGAAGTTTGCACCAACTCTCGAGGTGAGAAAGGGCAATGCACGGTACCGTAGAGGCTAGCAAATTGCGGAAAGGTAAGAGTGCGTATAATCCATGGACTCACATTAGTCATAAAGAACTCATATACTTATTGCAAAAGTTTATTAGCCCTCGAAGCAAAGGACTACTACGCATGCCCATAGGGGGATAGATTGGTAGTAAAAGACCATCGCTCGTCCCTGACCACCACTCATAAGGAAGACAATCAAGGATAAACTGCGCTCCAACTTTCATAGCATAACGAGGGACTATACGTGCATGCTTCGGGAATCACAAACCTTAAAACCAATATTCTTACTTAACCACAACCATTTACTAGTACTTCCCACATATTTATCATCTCTATATCGCAAAACTATTGCAAGGAATCAAACATATCATATTCAGTGATCCATAAGTTTTATGTAGGATTTTATGACTAACCATGCAATTGACCAATTCCCGTTGACTCTCTAAATAGATATAAGTGAAGCATGAGAGTTCAATTCTTTCTACAAAAGACCATGCTCTAACAAATATAAGTGAAGCAAAAGAGCATTCTATGAACATCGGTTTTCTATGTGAAGAGAAACAAGCAATCCACACTTCAAATGATATAAGTGAAGCACATGAAGCATTCTATAAAGCCATACTCAAAAGATATAAGTGAAGTGCAATGAGCATTCTATAAATCAACCATGTACTATCTCATACCAGCATGGTTCATAAAAGCAAAGTGACAACTAAATGCAAAAGACGCTCCAAGATTTGCACATATCATATGAACGAAATGAATCCGAAAACATACCGATACTTGTTGAAGAAAGATGGGATGGATTACGGGGAATCCCCAAGCTTAGACGCTTGAGTCTCCTTGAATATTTACTTCGGGTGCCTTGGGCATCCCCAAGCTTGAGCTCTTTCCTCTCCTCCTTCTCCTCATATCGAGACCCCCTCGATCTTCAAACACTTCATCCACACAAAACTTAAACGAACTTTTAGTGGTGGGGTTAGTGAAAATGGCAATGAAATCCCATCATGTACTGCTGCAACATTATTGTATAATTATAAACTAACATTACCCATAGTATGCTATCACAATTCTATGGCCCCAAGTCAAGGAGGCTTCAACAAGAATTCAAACATACGCAAATAACGAAGCTATAATAGCAATCTGTGAAAACAGGACAGTCTATAAAGATTTGAACATCCACCATATTTCTGTAACTCTACAAATTCTGAGAAAATTAGGAAAAAGAAACATTTTGTATAGAAAGGGTCTCATGTACGTGTGATACATCTCCAACGTATCTATAATTTTTTATTGTTCCCTGCTATTATATTATCTATTTTGGATGTTTTATATGCATTAATATGCTATTTTATATTAATTTTGGGACTAACTTATTAACCTAGAGCCTAGTGCCAATTTCTGTTTTTTCCTAGTTTTTGAGTTTCGCAGAAAAGGAATATCAAATAGAGTCCAAACAGAATAAAACTTTCGCGATGATTTTTCCTGGACCAGAAGACACACGTGGGACTTGGAGTCCAAGTCAGAGAAGCCCCGAGGAGACGACAAGCCAGGGGGTGCGCCCCTAGGGCTTGTGTCCCCCTCGAAGACCCCCTGACCTCCTACCTTGGCCTATAAATTCAGAAATATTCCAGAAACCCTAAAAGCGTCCACCAAAATACTTTTCCGCCGCCGCAGGTCTCTGACCTCGTGAGATCCCATCTAGAGACCTTTTTTGGTATGCCAGAGGGGGATTTGATCATGTAGGGCTTCTACATCAACCCTATTGCCCTTCCGATGAAGCGTGAGTAGTTTACCTCAGACCTACAGGTCCATAGCTAGTAGCTAGATGGCTTCTTCTCTCTCTTTGATTTTCAATACAATGTTCTCCTCGATGTTCTTGAAGTTCTATCGAATGTAATCTTCTTTTGCGGTGTGTTTGTCGAGATCCAATGAATTGTGGATGCATGATCAGATTATCTATGGATATTATTTGAATCTTGTCTGAATTCTTATATGCATGATTTGATATCTTTGTATTTCTCTTTGAATTATCGGTTTGGTTTGGCCAACTAGATTAGTATTTCTTGCAATGGGAGAGGTGCTTAGATTTGGATTCAATCTTGCGGTGTCCTCACCCAGTGACAAAGTAGAGGTAGCGAGGCACGTATTGTATTGTTGCAATCAAGGGTAAAAAGATGGGGTTTATATCATATTGTTTGAGTTTATCCTAGTACATCATGTCATTTTGCTTAAAGCGTTGCTCTGTTCTTATGAACTTAATACTCTAGATGCAGGCAGGAGTCGGTCGACGTGTGGAGTAATAGTAGTAGATGCAGAATTGTTTCGGTCTACATGACACGGACGTGATGCCTATATTGATAATCATTGGCTTAGTGTAGCGACCATGATCCCAATGGACCGAAGTATCTGTGCTTAAGTGTCATCCCTGGATCGGTAATGCCGACACACACAATACTCGAGGAATTATAACAGAGTTCAATCACACACTATTACATCGAGTCCTCATAAAAAGTATGATTACACAAAAATAATATGGCTGAAGGCCATCTAAACTAGATAAATGCGGAAGCTTCGAAGGTAAATGAGTCCATCAACTCCAACGGCATAGATGAGTGCAAGACAACGACCTATCGCACCTTATTCATCGTCTGAGTAGTCTACAACATGAGACGTTGCAACCGTGTAGGTCAGCACATTGAATATGCTGGCAGAGTTACACTGTAAAGCAATGAATGCAAGAACTATATCTACATGGAATATTTGGCTGGTGGAGTCTCTAAGTTTATGATTTTGCATAAAGCTAGTTTTTCCCTACAACAAAGGAATAAATTTATTTAAACTACTCCCAAGTTGTTCCAATATTTGAGAAGGTTCCTCCAACTCAAATCTCGATTAACAAGTATCATCATTAAACCCAATTCAATTAATTAAAGAGTGATGAGATCAACAATAATATCCAATTCTAGATACTCAAGATGTCCATAACCGGTGACACGACTAACCATGATTAGTTTATACACTCTACAGAGGTTGCGCACTTTTCCCCACAAGACTCGACTGCATCCATGATCGGAAGATCGAGACATAGTCTTTCTGAAGCATTAACTCTCTACTCCCGGTACACCTACTTTCCCACTACATCTGCTAGTCCACCTCTTCGGGAGCTCATACAACTTACTCAACTACGCCAGAGCCCATAATGGCTTGTGGCTGCACACGAAAGTTTCTAGGCATGAAATATCATATGATCCCTTTGAGCCTGGGTGGTGAACTGAGGAAAAAATCACATGGGTACTCCGGGATTTCCCTTAATGGACAACACTGGATTCTCCAGGTGCCCCAACCAATCCACCCAGATGTGTATTAAAGTTGCCACCTTAATGTTATCCAAGATTAATAACTCTCATAACTTCCATGTGAATCACGATCCAATCCCCATCTACGAGCATGGCTAAGCAATAATAAAGCATAACGTATATTCCCAGGGTGATCAAAAGGTATTAGGTTCCTACCTCAAATACTACAACCAAACCACATGTTCCCAATCCTACTCATGCAAATATTTGAGGGGCAATACTAATGCATAGTAAAAACTGGGTATAGAAGGGTATGATCAAAGTGTAACTTGCCTTGCTGACGATCTGCAAACTCTAGAGATTCATAGTAACAAGCTTCACACTCCGAGTAATTTAGCATAGACAAACAGTAGCATACATAAGCAATCACTCAAAAAAAAAAGAAATCGAGAAAAGATCCAAATCAAACACGAAACAAACAAACGTCTAATCTAAATAGAAAACAAAACCTAACAACATTATTATCATGTGGATTAGATCTTAGGGTCTTTTACATCTGTGTCCCTAACTCGAACCCACTACTCATATTTGCCCCTAATTTCGAAACCTGCTCAAATTTGCCCCTCCACCGTTAGGTGCACTTATAGAAATGCCCTTCCACGTCGTTACCGTCCAGTCAAAGGGCTTTGACCATTTTTGGAACGTTATTTGGACATCATTGCCCCTCTTTGGATGAGCCACTTACATGTGGGGCCCGTTCTTAAGAAAAGGATAACTCTCTCTCACCCCTCTATCTCACTTATAGGTGGGCCCAACAAAAAAATTAAATACTCTCTCTCTCTCTCTCTCAACCCCTTTCTCTATCACTTACATCTAGGACCCACCTTAGAAACTAGTAAATAAAAAACAAAACATAAAATCTCTTTTCCTCTCTGTCTCTCTCTCTCACCCCTCCGGCAGCGGTGCACGCAGCCAACGATGGCTCGCCGGGGTGAGGTGCCCCGCAGCATCGGCCCCCTCCTACCTCTCTTCCCTCTCCCCACCCCTCTCTCTTCCTACCTAATTCGTCTGGGCAAGGTCTGTCCCGAGCTAAAGGAATCGAGCTCATCATCTGTCTCGGCCGCCACCGCCGTCAATGATTGCCGCCGGCATAGCCCACCATATGAGCTACAACCTCGCCACTTGATTCCCCTAGACATGCCTCTCATTTACCCCAAGGGGTCCATCTCCCTCTCTTCCTCTGAACTGAGAACGAGGACGGCGTCCAGGGCGCACCTGTCGCGGTCGACATTGCCGTTTGTGCGGCCGAAGAGCTCCCTGAGGCCCAAGACCATGCCTGGGAAATTCTTCTCGGTCGAATTCGTCGCTCCAGAGAATTAATCGAGCCCGAATGACCTCAATTTTCGCCGTCGCGTTCATCCTTATCGGCTTCGGTGGAGCTTCGCCATGACCTGATCTCCTCCGACATAGCACCCAGCCCATCATCCTGTTGGAAAGCCCTAGAGGCAATAATAAAATGGTTATTATTATATTTCTTTATTCATGATAATTGTCTATTGTTCATGCTATAATCGTATTATCCGGAAATCGTAATACGTGTGTGAATACATAGACCACAACAAGTCCCTAGTAAGCCTCTAGTTGACTAGCTCGTTGATCAACAGATAGTGATGGTTTCCTGACTATGGACATTGGATGTCATTGATAACGGGATCACATCATTAGGAGAATGATGTGATGGACAAGACCCAATCCTAAGCATAGCACAAAGATCGTGTAGTTCATTTCGCTAGAGCTTTTCCAAATGTCAAGTATCATTTCCTTAGACCATGAGATTGTGCAACTCCCGGATACCGTAGGAGTGCTTTGGGTGTGCCAAATGTCACAACGTAACTGGGTGGCTATAAAGGTGCACTACGGGTATCTCTGAAAGTGTCTGTTGGGTTGGCACGAATCGAGACTAGGATTTGTCACTCCGTATGACGGAGAGGTATCTCTGGGCCCACTCGGTAATGCATCATCATAATGAGCTCAATGTGACCAAGTGTCTGGTCATGGGATCATGCATTACGGTACGAGTAAAGTGACTTGCCGGTAACGAGACTGAACGAGGTATTGGGATACCGACGATCGAGTCTCGGGCAAGTAACGTACCAATTGACAAAGGGAATTGTATACGGGATTGATTGAATCCTCGACATCATGGTTCATCCGATGAGATCATCAAGGAGCATGTGGGAGCCAACATGGGTATCCAGATCCCGCTGTTGGTTATTGACCGGAGAGGCGTCTCGGTCATGTCTGCATGTCTCCCGAACCCGTAGGGTCTACACACTTAAGGTTCGGTGACGCTAGGGTTGTAGAGATATGAATGTGCAGTAACCTGAAAGTTGTTCGGAGTCCCAGATGAGATCCTGGACATCACGAGGAGTTCCAGAATGGTCCGGAGGTGAAGAATTATATATAGGAAGTGTAGTTTCGGCCATCGGGAAAGTTTCGGGGGTCACCGGTATTGTACCGAGACCACCGGAAGGGTCCCGAGGGTCCACCGGGTGGGGCCACCTATCCCGGAGGGCCCCGTGGGCTGAAGTGGGGAGGGGACCAGCCCCTGCTGGGCTGGGTCGCCCCCCTTTGGGCCCCCTGCGCCTAGGGTTGGAAACCCTAGGGTGGGGGGAGCCTCCACTTGCATTGGGGGGCAAGCCTCCCCCCTGGCCGCCGCCCCCCTTGGAGATCCCATCTCCAGGGCCGGCGCCCCCCCTTGGGGACCCTATATAAAGAGGGGGGGAGGGAGGGTAGCCGCACCCTTGTACTTGGCGCCTCCCTTCCCCCTTGCTACACCTCTCCCTCCCGCAGACGCTTGGCGAAACCTTGCCGGGATCCCTGCTGCATCCACCACCACGCCGTCGTGCTGCTGGATCTTCATCAACCTCTCCTTCCCCCTTGCTGGATCAAGAAGGAGGACACGTCACGCTGACTGTACGTGTGTTGAACGCGGAGGTGCCGTCCGTTCGGCGCTAGGATCTCCGGTGATTTGGATCACGACGAGTACGACTTCCTCAACCCCGTTCTCTTGAACGCTTCCGCTCGCGATCTACAAGGGTATGTAGATGCACTCCCACTTTAGTTGGAGAGGATTCGATGAAAAGGGTCCTTATGAAGGGTAAATAGAAGTTGGCAAATCACGTTGTGGCTTTAACGTAGGTAAGAAAACGTTCTTGCTAGATCACCTGTAGAAGCCACGTAAAAACTTGCAACAACAATTAGAGGACGTCTAACTTGTTTTTGCAGCAAGTGTTTTGTGATGTGATATGGCCAAAGGATGCGATGAATGATATATGTGATGTATGAGATGATCATGTTCTTGTAATAGGAATCACGACTTGCATGTCGATGAGTATGACAACCGGCAGGAGCCATAGGAGTTGTCTTTATTTTTTGTATGACCTGCGTGTCATTGAAGAACGCCATGTAAATTACTCTACCTGATTACTAAATGCGTTAGCCATAGAAGTAGAAGTAGTCGTTGGCGTGAAAACTTCATGAAGACACGATGATGGAGATCATGATGATGGAGATCATGGTGTCATGCCGGTGACAAAGATGATCTTGGCGCCCCGAAGATGGAGATCAAAGGAGCAATATGATATTGGCCATATCATGTCACTATTTGATTGCATGTGATGTTTATCATGTTTTTCATCTTGTTTACTTAGAACGACGGTAGTAAATAAGATGATCCCTCATAATAATTTCAAGAAAAGTGTTCCCCCTAACTATGCACCGTTGCGAAGGTTCGTTGTTTCGAAGCACCACGTGATGATCGGGTGTGATAGATCCTAACGTTCGAATACAACGGGTGTAAGCCAGATTTACACACGCAATACACTTAGGTTGACTTGACGAGCCTAGCATGTACAAACATGGCCTCGGAACACAGAAGACCGAAAGGTCGAACATGAGTCGTATAGAAGATACGATCAACATGAAGATGTTCACCGATGATGACTAGTCCGTCTCACGTGACGATCGGACACGGCCTAGTTGACTCGGATCATGGATCACTTAGATGACTAGAGGGATGTCTATCTGACTGGGAGTTCATTATTTGATTAGATGAACTTAATTATCATGAACCTAGTCTAAAATCTTTGCAATATGTCTTGTAGATCAAATGGCCCACGCTAATGTTGCCCTCAACTTCAATGCGTTCCTAGAGAAAACCAAACTGAAAGACGATGGCAGCAACTATACGGACTGGGTTCGGAACTTGAGGATCATCCTCATAGCTGCCAAGAAAGCATATGTCCTAGATGCACCGCTAGGTGAAGCACCCGTTTTCCCAGCAACTCAAGACGTTATGAATGCCTGGCGGTCGCGTAGTGATGATTACTCCCTCGTTCAGTGTGGCATGCTTTACAGCTTAGAACCGGGGCTCCAAAAGTGTTTTGAGCAGCACAGAGCATATGAGATGTTCCAAGAGCTGAAAATGGTTTTCCAAGCTCACGCCCGGGTCGAGAGATATGAAGTCTCCGACAAGTTCTACAGTTGTAAGATGGAGGAGAATGGTTCTGTCAGCGAGCACATACTCAAAATGTCTGGGTTGCACAACCGCTTATCTCAACTGGGAGTTAATCTCCCGGATGACGCGGTGGTCAACAGAATCCTCTAGTCGCTCCCACCAAGCTACAAGAGCTTTGTGATGAACTTCAATATGCAGGGGATGGAAAAAACCATTCCTGAGGTATATTCAATGCTGAAATCAGCGGAGGTGGAGATCAAAAAGGAACATCAAGTGTTGATGGTGAATAAAACCACTAAGTTCAAGAAGGGCAAGGGTAAGAAGAACTTCAAGAAGGACGGCAAGGAAGTTGCCGCGCCTGGTAAGCCAGTTGCCAGGAAGAAGTCAAGCAATGGACCCAAGCCTGAGACTGAGTGCTTTTATTGCAAGGGAAGCGGACACTGGAAGCGGAACTGCCCCAAGTACTTAGCAGACAAGAAGGCCGGCAAAACCAAAGGTATATGTGATATACATGTAATTGATGTGTACCTTACCGGTGCTCGTAGTAGCTCCTGGGTATTTGATACCGGTACGGTTGCTCATATTTGTAACTCAAAGCAGGAGCTGCGGAATAAGTGGAGACTGGCGAAGGACGAGGTGACGATGCGCGTCGGGAATGGTTCCAAGGTCGATGTGATCGCCGTCGGCACGCTACCTCTACATTTACCTACGGGATTAGTTTTGAACCTCAATAATTGTTATTTAGTACCAGCTTTGAGCATGAACATTGTATCAGGATCTCCTTTAATTCGAGATGGCTACTCATTTAAATCCAAGAATAATGGTTGTTCTATTTATATGAGTGATATGTTTTATGGTCATGCCCTGCTGGTGAATGGTTTATTCTTAATGAATCTCGAGCGTAATGTTACACATATTCATAGGGTGAATACTAAAAGATGTACAGTTGATAACGATAGTCCCACATACTTGTGGCACTGCCACCTTGGTCACATTGGTGTCAAGCGCATGAAGAATCTCCATGCTTATGGACTTTTAGAGTCTCTAGATTATGAATCGTTTGACACATGCAAGCCATGCCTCATGGTCAAGATGACCAAGACCCCGTTCTCCGGAACAATGGAGTGAGCAACCAACTTATTGGAAATCATACATACTGATGTGTGCGGTCCAATGAGCGTTGAGGCTCGCGGAGGATATCGTTATGTTCTCACTCTCACAGATGACTTGAGTAGATATGGGTATGTCTACTTGATGAAACACAAGTTTGAGACCTTTGAAAAGTTCAAGGAATTTCAGAATGAGGTAGAGAATCAACGTGACCGAAAGATAAAGTTCTTACGATCAGATCGTGGGGGTGAATATTTAAGTCACGAATTTGGTACGCACTTAAGGAAATGTGGAATCGTTTCACAACTCACGCCGCCTGGAACAGCTCAGCGAAATGGTGTGTCCGAACATCGTAATCGCACTCTATTGGATATGGTGCGATCTATGATGTCACTTACCGATTTACCACTATCATTTTGGGGATACGCTCTAGAGATAGCTACATTCACTTTAAATAGGGCACCGTCTAAATCCGTTGAGACGACACCGTATGAATTATGGTTTCGGAAGAAACCTAAGCTGTTGTTTCTAAAAGTTTGGGGATGCGATGCTTATGTCAAGAAACTTCAACCTGAGAAGCTCGAACCCAAGTCGGAAAAATGCGTCTTCATAGGATACCCTAAGGAAACCATTGGGTATACTTTCTACTTAAGATCCGAGGGCAAGATCTTTGTTGCCAAGAACGGGTCCTTTCTGGAGAAAGAGTTCCTCTCGAAAGAATTAAGTGGGAGGAAAGTGGAAATTGATGAAGTACTATCTCTTGAACCGGTAAGTAGCGTAGCTCAGGAAGATGTTCCTGTGGTGCCTGCACCGACAAGAGAGGAGGTTAATGATGATGATCAAGATACTTCGGATCAAGCTCTTACTGAACTTCGAAGGTCCACAAGGACACGTTCTGCACTAGAGTGGTACGGCAACCCTGTCTTAGAAATCATGTTGTTAGACAACGGTGAACCTTCGAACTATGAAGAAGCGATGGTGGGCCCAGATTCCAACAAATGGCTTGAAGCCATGCAATCCGAGATAGGATCCATGTATGAAAACAAAGTGTGGACTTTGACAGACTTTCCCGATGATCAGCGAGCAATAGAAAACAAATGGATCTTTAAGAAGAAGACGGATGCGGATGGTAATGTTACCATATATAAAGCTCGACTTGTCGCTAAGGGTTATCGACAAGTTCAAGGGATTGACTACGATGAGACATTCTCTCCCGTAGCGAAGCTGAAGTCTGTCCGAATCATGTTAGCAATTGCCGCATATTATGATTATGAGATATGGCAAATGGACGTCAAAACGGCATTCCTTAACGGTCACTGAGGGAGTCCTGGACTAGGGGGTGTCCGGACAGCCGGACTATCATCGTCCGCCGGACTCCAAGACTACAAAGATACAAGATTGAAGACTCCGTCCCATGTCCGGATGGGACTTTCCTTGGCGTGGAAGGCAAGCTTGGCGATACGGATATGTAGATCTCCTACCATTGTAACCGACTCTGTGTAACCCTAGATTCCTCCGGTGTCTATATAAACCGGAGGGCTTTAGTCCGTAGGACATAACATACATTACAACAATCATACCATAGGCTAGCTTCTAGGGTTTAGCCTCCCTGATCTCGTGGTAGATCCACTCTTGTACTACCCATATCATCAATATTAATCAAGCAGGACGTAGGGTTTTACCTCCATCGAGAGGGCCCGAACCTGGGTAAAACATCGTGTCCCTCGTCTCCTGTTACCATCCGCCTAGACGCACAGTTCGGGACCCCCTACCCGAGATCCGCCGGTTTTGACACCGACATTGGTGCTTTCATTGAGAGTTCCTCTGTGTCGTCACCGATTGGGCGGATGCCTCCACCCGTCTTCAAAGACGGTGTTTTCGCCGAAGGGGCCTTGGCCGCCAGCCAAACTATCCGGCTAGGTGGTTTTCTTGTGACCGCCTGTCCGGCCGCCGCTTCGACAATGACTTCTCAAGTCGTCAGAAGCAATTTTCGCGTCAGCTCGAAAGCTGCTGAACAGTTGGATCCAATAGAGCTCTCGTGTGTTAACGAGCTCTTGGATCGCATTGCCACCCTGGGAGTCGCTACAGACTACAACCAGATTGGGCTTAAAACCGATCTGAGAGAGATTAACTCTCCCCAGGCCACCCACCACGTCGCAGTGGTAGAGGAGCAATACGGCAACTCTTCGCCTGTATTGAAAACTATTCATGTCCGGATTCCCGAACCCTCCATGCCGGATTTCCGCGGAGGGACGGACTTCGATCGAGCATTGAACTTAAAATCATGCATCGCCCCGGACTCGCTGGATCGTGTCCAGCAAACCAAGCTTCCAAATTCGGAAACTCCTCGGCCTTTGAGCCCCAAGATGGGCAGGAACCCGGACTTTAGTCCACCCACCCGCCCAGACATATGCGATCTATCTCTAATACGGCAAGAGCCCGCTGAAACAGTACACCATTACTGGGCTAGATTCCTCCTGGTTATGGATAGGATAAAGGACTGCCGAGAGGAAAACGCAATCTCAATTTTCTGCAATAATTGCATGGACAAGGGAATATTGAACGCCATCGATCGTCGCAAAATTACAAGTTTCGCCGATCTGGCGTCCATAGTACGAAAGTACTGTGCGATGGAGAGTTTCCGGAAAACCGAAAACCAATTTTGGGATAATCCGGCCCCAACCCCAGTCCGCAACAAAAGGGTACCTCACGCTCGGGCCCCAGATGCAAAAAAGAAAAAGCAAAAACCCAATAAGGGGCACGGAACCGTACTGGAGGGATGGCTCAATGGACCCTGTAAGCTTCATACTACAGAGGGAGCCGTCCCAGCACATAGCCTTCGAGCATGTTGGATATTACGGCAGGTGGCCAAAAGTGGCGAGGAGCTTCTAGCCCCGGAAAACCACTCCAACAATACCAGTACGGTATCAACAGTCTTCGAGACCTTCGCATCAAACAATATGCGAAAGCGAACAATCCGCGGACTCGCCGAAGTCTACCAAGTAGCAACAGCAAATCCATGGAGCGACACAGCTATTACCTTCAACGCCAGCAACGAGCCTAAATTCCGAACGGCCAGAGCGCCAGCTGCACTGGTACTTAGTCCCATAGTGGACGACTTTCGACTGACAAAAGTCCTCATGGATGGCGGCAGCGGATTAAACCTCATTTACGAGGAAACTCTGCGAAAAATGGAAATCCATTGGAGCCGTATTGAGCGAAGCAACACAACCTTCAGAGGAATAATCCCTAGCAGGGAAGCACGCTGCACCGGAAAAATCACACTCAATGTGGTGTTCGGCTCGCCGGACAATTACAGATCCGAAGAAGTCACGTTCCAAGTGGCCCCGTTCAGCAGCGGATATCACGCCATATTAGGACGAGAGGCATTCACAATTTTTCAAGCAGTACCTCATTACGGGTACATGAAGCTCAAAATGCCTGGGCCCAGCGGAATAATCACTCTCGTTAGTGATCCGGACATAGCACTCCGCGCCGAAAACAAGATAGCCGCACTAGCCCTCGAGGCACTATCCGAAGCCTTAGCGGCAGAAGAACTCACCGCGCTGCGCTCCACGGTGAACAGGGACGATGTGATACTCGATAAAAGATCCAAGTCCACCTCCTTCAAACCAGCAGATGAAATAACAAAATTCCAGGTCCATCCAACGGACCCAACAAAGACGGCCTCCATTGGGGCACAGTTGAACCCCGAAGTAGACGCCGCACTGCGCGAATTCCTTCAGGAAAATTGGGACATTTTCGCCTGGCATCCTTCAGATATGCCCGGAATCCCACGCAGATTGGCAAAACACAGCCTCAATATCCTAAAAGGATTCAAGCCAGTCAAACAGGCTCTTCGACGATTTTCCGAACCCAAAAGACAGGCAATGGGAGAGGAGCTAGCCAAACTATTGGAAGCCGGATTCATTAGAGATATCAAACATCCGGATTGGCTAGCAAATCTGGTAATGGTACCAAAGAAGGACAAATCCTGGCGCCTTTGTGTTGATTTTAAAGACCTCAATAAGGCTTGCCCAAAGGATCCCTTCCCTCTCCCCCGCATCGACCAAATTATCGATGCTACCGCAGGGCACGATTCATTGTGTTTCCTCGACGCATACTCTGGCTACCATCAAATCAAGATGGCGGAAGCAGACCAAGCCGCCACGGCATTCATCACCCCTTACGGACCATTTTGCTTCAACACGATGCCCTTGGGACTTAAAAACGCCGGCGCAACATATCAGCGCATGATTCAAACATGTCTGGCTACCCAGATCGGCAAAACAGTCGAGGCATACGTAGACGACGTAGTCGTCAAAACAAAACACGTCGAAACTCTAGTAGACGATTTGAGGCTCACGTTCGACAACCTCGGAGCATACGACATCAAGTTGAACCCGGAAAAATGTGTTTTCGGCGTACCAGCCGGAAAGCTGCTGGGCTTCATCGTGTCCGGTAGAGGAATCGAAGCAAACCCGGCTAAAATCCGAGCTCTGTCACAGTTGGACATTCCAAAAGACCTCAAACAAATACAAAAATTAACAGGATGCGTGGCAGCTCTAAGCCGCTTTATGTCCCGCCTAGGAGAAAAGGCGTTGCCCCTCTATCGCCTCCTCAGGCGCACCGAACACTTCGAGTGGACGGATGCTGCCGCTGCCGGACTCGAAGAAATAAAGGCCATATTGGCAACAAATCCGGTCCTGGCTGCGCCCAATCTGGGCGAACCAATGTTGTTATACATCGCAGCAACGCATCAAGTTGTAAGCGCGGTCCTCGTCGTCGAACGAGAGACAGAAGGGCACAAATTCCCTCTGCAAAAGCCAGTGTATTATGTATCCACTGTGTTAACCCCCTGCAAATCCCGTTACCCGCACTATCAGAAGATAGCATATGCGGTGTTCATGGCGTCCCGGAAGCTCCGGCACTACTTTCAAGAGTGTTCGATAACAGTGGCCTCTGAAGTACCACTCAA